>NC_056738.1:159527560-159582560 GCF_019279795.1 Protopterus annectens
TTAGCAAATGTGTGCATACAACAGGTTGTTACTGTCACCTGAAGTCACAGTGTTGCAAGCTGTCACCTTCTGAGGTGCCATATCCTCAGACTGTGTTTAACATTTCATGGCCTTCACAACACCGACATTATAAACCAATACCATGTGAATACCAACTGGCTCCTGTGTGCTGACTATGAGTCACGTTCATGTGAAGGCTGGTAGGACCACCTCTCCCAGGGGATTCTAAGATATGTGTGGCTTTGAGAATACTAGCTACGTGGACTTCTGATAAAGACACAGTGAGCAGTATCCCAGGCATCTGCCTCAAGGGCACTCCATTAGTTTCTCAATGCCATGCTACAGCATGTGGAGAAAAGTACAGTTGTGTACACTTACCATAAATGTAGATGTTAGAGTGTATTAACTGTTGCAGTCATCACACTTGGGTCATCTGCCTGCAGGTAGCCCTCAGTCAGCCTGAATACCAGAGACTTAGTATTTCTGCATCAGTTGCTGTTGCTCCAGGACTGATGTCAGGTCGTCAGTGGTATAAAAACAGGCAGCTGATGCCATTACATCAGTTTTTCATGCCCCAAATGTCAGGAGCTAAGTTATGGTGGAAAAAACACCACCAGTAAAAAGTAAATACCAATAGCCCTGTAAGGGGTGAGTAATACATTTATATATATATATATATATATATATATATATATATATATATATATATATATATATTTATATTTATAGAGAGAGAGAGAAAGAGAAAGAGAGAGAGAGAGAGAGATGGGGGCTGAAGGGTGGGAAACCAGGACTGCAACAGTGAATACACTCGAACATCTACATTTATGGTAAGTGTACACAACTGTACTATGTTTTTCGTGTTTCACTGTTGCAGTAATCACACTTGGGTTGATTCCCAAATCTGAAGAATGGATGGAGGCAGTCAAGAAGAGATGGTGTGCCCTGCAGGACTGCTGTAGCAAAACCTGCCCTGGATTTGGAAAAGACAGGCAGGTGGGTAATGCCTGGTGAAGGTAAGAACAGAACTCCAGGTAGCAGCTTCCAGAATGTCCCTGGTAGGGACTCCCCTGAAGAATGCTGTAGAGGTTGCCCTGGTGGAATGTGTTCTGACCCCCTGAGGGGTTGGTTTCACATGGCGTTTGTAACAGAAATGGATACAGTGTGCTATCCATTTGGAAATAGTTTGTTTAGATATGGCCTTGTCCTCTGCCCCAGGTGCAAAGCTGAGTAGTAGCTGGTCAGATTTTCTGAAGGGCTTAGTCCTGTCAAGGTAGAATCTGAGTTGTCTGTGCACATCTAAAGAGTGCAGGATCCTTTCCCCTTTATTTTGAGGATTGGGAAAGAAGGTTGGCAAACAGATAGATTGGTTGAGAGCTACACTGGACACCACTTTAGGCATAAAAGTAGGGTTAGTTCTGAGGGAGACCCTGTCAGCATGAAAAATAATGAAGGGTTCCACAGCCATAAGAACTTGTAGCTCAGACACTCTTCTAGCTGAAGTGATGGCCAGAAGCAAGGCTGTTTTCCAAGAGAGGAATTTTAACTTTGCTGATGCTGCAGGTTCAAAGGGGGGAAGCGTGAGCTTTTCCAGTACAAAGTTAAGGTCCCAAGCCAGGGTGGGTGCTCTCCTTGGTGGTCTTAAATTGTTGGCCCCTCTCAGGAACTGTTTGATGAGAGGGTGAGAGAAGAGAGGTGGCTCAGTGTTGTAATGAGCCGAGATGGCAGAGGCATGGATATTAATGGAGGAGAAGGAAAGGCCTCTGTGGAGTAGATCTGCTAAGTAATCCGTGATTAGAGGTAAGGAGGGCAGAGTAGCGTCTGCTTCTTTAGATTGAATCCAGGAACAATACCTTTTCCACTTATCAGCATAGGATTTCCTTGTACTGGGTCTTCTGGCTTTCAGAATGATGTCCAGTATCTGCTTGCTTAGGCTGGTCTCTGGGGGAGAATTCAAGGAATAAGCCAGGCTGCAAGGTTCAGGGTTTGCAGTTGCAGATGCAAGATCTGTCCCTCCTGCTGAGTGAGGAAGGTTGGGATCGGTGGTTGATGCCATGGTGGCACCGGTGACAGGCTGCGCAGTTGTGGGTACCAGTGCTGGCGTGGCCAGTCTGGAGCAATCAGGACTGCTCTTGGTCTGTCCTGTCTTATCTTGAGTAGTATTTTTGAAAGAAGAGGCAGAGGGGGAAGGTATAAATTGAGAGGTTTACCCACTGCAAGGACAGGGCATCCACTTTCCATGTTCTGTTATGTGGTGTCCTGGTGCAGAATTTGCTGATCTTGTGATTGTAGGGGGAGGCAAAAAGGTCTGCCTCTGGTATCCCCCATCTCTGCGTTAAGAGGCTGAAAGTGCTGGGATTTAATTGCCACTCATGTGGATCTAGGAGATTTTTGCTTAAGTTGTCTGCCAGAGAATTTTGTTTGCCTGGCAGGAATTGAGCTTGCAGATGGATCTGCATGTCCAATGCCGTGTTCCACACTGCCATGGCTAGCCCGCAGAGTGGGTTCCCTCCTGCTTGTTGATGTACCACATAACTGTGATGTTGTCCATTTTTATTAGCAGGGGTCCAGGTGAGACAAGGGATCTGAAAGCTATCAGAGCATGCTGAACAGCTGGCATCTTTTTTGGTTGATGTGCAGATGGATTTGACTTGGGCGCCAGTGGCCCTGAATGCACATGTCTCCCAGATGTGGCCCTGAATGCACATGTCTCCCAGATGTGCACCCCAGGCATTGTCTGATGCATCTTTGGTTAGGGACTGGGCGGCATGGGGTTGTGTAAAGGGAAGCCCCTTGTTGTGGTTGCATGCTGCTGCCCACAAATAAACTCTGTCCTTAGACAAGGTATGATAGGTATGGTGGTTTCCAGGTCCTGAGAATGTTGGCACCAAAGACTTTTAAGTACCATTGAAGGTTCCTCATATGCAGTCTGGTATATGGAATTAGTAGAATGAAAGAGGCCATGAACCCTAGAGCCTTCAGAATTTTCCTTGCGGATAGCTGGGTTCTGGTGGCCATTTGAGTGAAGTAGCCTGTTAGGTAGGCTTGTTTTTCTGGAGTAAGAAATGCCATCTGGGAGGCTGTGTCCAAGCTTGCTCCCAGGAATACAAATCTTTTGACTGGGTACAGGTTTTGATTTCTTTTCATTGACAGTGTACCCCAGGGAGGTTAGAAGTTTCTTTACAAATGTCAGGTGCTATATCAGCTTTTCCTGGCTGTCTGCCTAAATCAGGCAATTGTCCAAGTAAAGGTATATTTGAACGTTTCTCTGTCTGCAATAGGCAATGGCTGGAGCCAGGCATTTTGTGAAGACTCTGAGAGCAGAAGATAAGCCAAAGGGAAGTGCAGAGAACTGATAATGCATAGATCCTGTCCTGAAACACAGATATTTCCTGCATGATTCCCTGATAGGGATGTGAAGATAGGCTTCTTTTAGGTCTAGGGTGACTAGCCAGGCCTCTTTGGACAGCACAGGAAGAAGCTGCTGAAGGGTGAGCATTTTGAATCCTGGTACCACCAAGAAAGTGTTTAGAATGGAAAGATCTAGCATTGGGCAACAAGTGCCCTCTTTTCTGGATACCAGGAAAAGTAGAACCCTTGACCTATCTGTTCTGCAGGAACAGGTTGAATTGCCCTAATGGAGAGCAGGGATAGAACTTGGTTTTGTGCCTCTGCCCACTGGTTTGGAGGAAGGTCTGGGAACCCTTTCATGGTTGGCAGTGTGTGGAAGTAAAATTTGTACCCCTGGGATACAATGTTGAGGAACCATCCGTCTTTGGTGATGGAGGTCTAGTGTTTTGTGTGGTGGGCAAGTTTTCCTCCTAGGGGCATGAGCAAAAGAGGTGAGGAGTGGGGTTGACAAGTCATTGTGAATTCTTTCTGTAAGGGGGTGGCTTAGCACTCCCTGTTTTAGAAGTGGAGGTACTCCATTGCTTAGATCTCTGCATACCCTGAGACTGTAATCTGGGGTATCTGTTTCCCCTGGGTCTAGTTTGAGATGGCCTTGAGGGGGCTGGAAAGGACCAATGTTTCGAGGGGCAATGCCTACTGAATCTTGGAGGCTGTACCTGCAAAAAATCTTTGATGGTCTCCATAGACTTAGCTTTTTCTTCCATCTTTTTAATAACCTCTTCTGCTTTGGTGCCAAAAAAACTGCCTTTATTCAAAGGAACATCTAATAATTTTGATTTGACATGGTCTGGCAAGGTCTGTTCCTTAAGCCAAGCTTGCCTTCCTCAGTATAGAACCAGTGACTGCTGCCCGGCATGATGCTTCTAGGGTGTCAAACCCACACTGCAAGATATGCTTGCTGACTTGGCTTGCAGAATGCATAAGCTCCTGTTCTTTATTTTCTGCACAGTCTGTAAAGGTAGATCATTTTTGCTTAATAAGTTCCATAATATGTTGCTGGTATTTCAGCATGTGAAACTGGCAATTCAATGCCCTAACAGCTAGAGTTGTAAAGGTGTATACTGTTTTACCCCATCTGTCTAAAGCTCGGGAATCCTTGTCTGCAGTGGTAGGATTCTTAGCTGTAGTTGCCTTTATACCTTTAGGCATTTGGGAAATGACCTCTGGGTCAGCAGTAGGATTTTTGAAAAGAAAACTCTGTAGTACCTGTCTGGTTTCCTTAGAGGTAAAGTATCAGGAGTCAGACTTGATATCATAAAGACATCATCCACAACATCCAGAACAGGAGAGATAGCTAAGGGTCTATGTTGTGGCAAATCTAAAAATTCTCCGAGTCTCTTTTTGGACTGAGGTTAATCCTGGCATTCCCAGTGGAAATGCTCTCTTTAAAGTATGAAGGGTTTCACCAAAAGAAAAATCCTCTGGAGGGGAAGCAGAGGGAATGGATTCCTCTGCATCTGAATCCTCATAAGCAGATAAAGGCATGTCTCCATATTCAGAAACATCAGAGTCGTTGGACTTTTGGTTAGTAAAAGCTGCTGGGGGCAAGTCCCTTTTTCTCTTAGCAGGGAAAGACTGGCTTCCCCTAATCAGCATGATCAGGTCATCTGCCATTTTTAGCATTTGAGATTGGGTCATCATTTTTTTAGGCGTAGCTCGCTCGGTAATTTTAGACAAAAATGAAAATGCGAAAGAAGACGTCAGTTTGTGTCGAGTATCGGTAATGTGAAGAACTTCTTCAGAAGCCAGTGCCTGCTCAGCGGCTCCGGACCCATCCAAGGTAGAGACATCCACAGGTTCCATAGTCAAAGAAGAGTCTCTCGGCATACCGGACTCCGAATGGGTCTCGGCAGCGGCCTGCAAATCCATCCAAGCGGGCATCAGGGGCTGCGAAAGTACCTCACTGAGTACCAGCGAACTGGTGGCTAGCTTAATGGAAGTGTCATTGGCAGTTTTGGACCTGTGCGGTCTGTCTTTGTCTTTATCCTTAAATTTTTTTCAGAAGAGCTGTAGTTGGATGGCTTACCGAAGCCATTTCGGAATACGGAGATCAAGAGCGAAAGTATATAGCAACAATAAGGGCCCGACGATGAATAGTTCAGCCACTGAACAAAGCACCAAGCCAACAGCGAGGATCGTTGTGGTCTGGGCCTAAACAGGTGACACTGTAAGAATGGAAATCTCGATGTGGTATTATTTACGGATTTGTCCAGACTTCTTGCTCTAAGAGGTTAAGAGGTACACTGTAAAACAAGCCCTGAAACACACACAACTTACTTTGGGCCATTCAAGAAATAAAAGAAGCAGTCCTGCTGCAGACAATATGACAGTGACTGACACTAATCCCATTAAACATCAACAGAATGGGAATACACCACTAATTCCTTGTGTCTAGCATGACTCGTATAAAGCAGACTTGAAAAGGATTATGGGAAAGAGAAAGGCTTGAAGAAAAATAAGATCACATTGATATGTCAAGCCCCATTGACAACCATTTTGCAGAAAACATTAAAATTCTATAAGAAGCAGAGTGATTTTGAGATGATAAAATAACTCAAGAAAACAGAGAGAGTGAAAAAATGTATTTTTTTTAGTTCTAAGGTGGAGTTTTCCTTTAAATATTGGCTAAGTTTCTTAATTTACTGATGCTTTAACATTTAAAAGAAAAGAAATGCTGTCTTTCACCCAGTAAATTCTATTCATGCCTTGCATTACAATGCAAATGTTTGTTGTCAAGAAGAAATACTGAAATTATAGCAAAGAGAATTTTGCTTTGTAATTACTATTCATATTTTGAAAAGAAAAGGCAGCTGGATAGGACACAGAGTAGCATGATTAATCTAGTTTTGATGTAAGACAACACTTTTCAGAACCAGTAACTCCTCTCCCTACATTCATCTGGAGCTGGACTAGATGATAAGGAAGCTTTCTGATGCGGCATCCTCACTTGTAATCACAGCTAAGGATATTCACTTAGACAACTGCAACATCAGCCATGGCTGCTTAAATGAATACCAATACTGCTCTAACAGAATCTGTAGCATATTACACCCGGGACAGCTGCCCCCTTTAGCCAGTCCCAGTTACAGTATGGACATAGGGCAGATGTCCTTCAAGAATGCAACTGCAGTCATAACATATGGGTTGTCCTGCCTCAGGCAGCCCTCGGTCGGCCGGATTCCAAAGTCTGGGTCCGACGTCGGCTGATGTCGCATTTCTCTCGGACGTCAGAGTGGCTGGAGTATATAAGCATCAGCCGACGCCATCTTCAGTCTTTCTTGCCGCTCGGTGCCCTAAGCAGAAGCAGTTCGCAAGTGCCGGTCGGTCAGCTCCTGTATTCTTCGAATCTGAAGTCATCAAAAAAGCTAAGTACCCCATTGGGGACCTTTTCTTGCCTCAGCCGATGTCAGAAATTACTGAAAAAGTAAATAATTGTTTGTCTTGTGGTAAACAAATACCTCATAAGGATTTCCACTCTTACTGCCTTCCTTGCCTTGGCCCAGACCATGACGTCTCGGCCTGTGCCGCCTGTGCTCGCTTCAATAAGCGCACTCTCAGGCGCCGGGCGGAGTTCGCTGAAGACTTTTTCGGCGAAAAATACGATTATACGATGCCGTCGGAACTACCGACATCGCAGACTCCTAAGAAACAAAAAGACCGGGACTGACATCCTCGGCCCGCGTCTTCCTCCGACACCACGCCAAAACCTACCGCGAGTGCCCCGGTTCCCTCTGAGGCGGTTATTTCACCGCTCCGAACCGAAGACACCGCATTACCGATACCTCCGATACCGGAGACCACACCGACGCCAGTTATTGATTTTCCTCCGGATACTGAAACCGAGGAAATGCCCAAGACCATTGCTGTGGATAAGGTCACTCCTGCACGTGGAGCTGCTAGGCCTCCCATGTCCATGTCTATCAAGGCCTACACATGCTAAGGCAGCCAGCAAGACCAAGCACCTTACTGCTAAAGCCTTACCTCAGCCTACTCCTGAAACACAAATCATGACTATGGCCGCAGACTTAATTTCCATGATCAGAGGTTCCCAGGCCCATCCTGAGAGAGGATCCCAGCCTCCTCCTGATAAGAGGCCCAGGGTTGAACCCTCTGACCCTCTCCCTTCAGATGAAGATTCTGAGGACTCTGTTCACTCCGATAGCCAGGAAGAGCCCTTCTAGACCTATGAGGACTCAGATGCAGAGGACTCCATCCCCTCGGCCTCCCCTCCTGAAGATATTTATTTTGGGGAAGTTCTGCATTCCATGAGGGAACATTTTAAGTGGCAAGGCCAGGAATATTCTGATTCCAGAAAGCACCTTCGAACCTTCCTTAAAAAGCCCCAACACAGGCCCTTAGCTATACCTCCTGTGCTTGATGTTTTGGATGATCTATACTCTGACTCCAGTGTTACCCCTGATACTCTTCCTCCTGCTCCTGCCAAGCCTGACATTCTCATTTCTTTAGGGCCCATGCTGTTGATTTAGAAACAATTTCACAGGGACCGAAAGGGGTTTCAGCTACCACCTCCAAAAATCCTTTGCCTTCCAACAGGGAAGCTAGGTCATTAGAGAGATGGGGGAAGAAGGTTTACACCTCCACTACTTTATCTATGAGAGCTCTCAATTGTCTCTTTCATATTTTTCAGTATCAGGATTACCTATTAGATGATTTACAGAAAACTTTGGCCTCTCCTGAACCTTTAGATAGGAAGTCTTTACAGGAGGCTGTACATAATTCTCAGCAAGTTAGCAATCACTTTCTTCAGTGTGGATATGATGCATTGGAAGCTTCATGTAGGGCAGCTATGACAGGGGCGGTCATTCCTAGACATGCATGGTTAAAAGAACAACCTCTACCAGATCATGTTAAGGCAAAACTTCTTGATGCACCCTTGGAAAAGAACAAGCTTTTTGGTGCTAATGCTAAAGATGTGTTAAAGTCCATTGAGGAAAAAGCCAAGTCAGTTCAGACAGTCAAAGATTTCCTCCAGGTTCAGCCACCCAGATTCAGCAGGAATTGGCCTTCTAAAAACTGGTCCTTTCCTAATCCTGAAAGATTTCAAAGGGGCAAAAACAGGCGTGACCGAGGAAGAGGACAATACAGAGGTTCCTACAGGGGACGACAATGGCAACCAGCAAACCAAAGAAGTGACACAGGGGTTTCTCCTGCCCCACAGGGACAATCCCAATGACTTTCCTCTACTTCTGCTGACCAAGGAGCAAACAGAAGCTCCTTTGGGCGGAAACTTATCTCTGTTTTCAGACAATTGGCACAGATTGACAAAGGACAAATGGATTTTGGACATTATAGACCAAGGTTACAGGTTCCACTTTCATACCTTGCCAAGAAAACAAGGCATGCCAAACCTACCACAAAACCAGAGGGCAGAGGCTATCAAGCAAATTTCTCTGCTTGCTCAGATCAAAGCAATATAAAAAGTTCCACAACAAGAACAAGGCCAGGGGTTTTACTCAAGACTGTTCCTTGTTCCAAGAAAAGAAACTCAATGGAGACCAATACTGGATTTGTCCGCTTTAAACACCTTTCTCATAGTACCAAAGTTCAAAATGCTGACTCTGCAGCAACTCCTTCCCATGCTGGGCAAGGGGTCTTGGCTGATTACTCTGGACCTCAAGGAGGCATACCTGCATGTCCCTATCAGACACAGCTGCAGAAGATACCTCAGATTTCTTGCAGGGCCAGAGCATTATCAATTCTCAGCATTGTCATTTGGCTTATCTACTGCACCCAGAGTATTCACGAAATGCCTGGCTTCAGTAATTGCTCATTGCAGGCTCCAGGGGATCCAAATTTACCCGTACCTGGACGACTGCCTCATACAAGCGGACGACAAACTGATTTTGACAAAAAACTTGAATTATGTCATACAATTGCTACAGGCTCTGGGATACACAGTCAACTTCCAAAAGTCAAGACTTCAGCCATCCCAGCAAATAACCTTCTTAGGAGCCAAACTAGACACAGCCTCTCAAATGGCTTACCTGACAGAAGACAAGCAAAAGAAGTTAACTCATTATTTCAAAGGTTTGGCAAATCTCACCCAGATGACTGCAAGGAGATTCCTACAGGCCCTGGGTTGCATGGCATCCTGCATTCTACTGGTTCCATTAGCAAGACTACACATGAGAAAGCTTCAATGGTACCTAAAAAGCTTATGGTCTCAACACAGCAACAACCTAGAGACAACCATACCACTCATTCCATGCCTACAAAAGGAATTTCTATGGTGGGCCTCGGTAAGCCAGGCAAACACAGGTATGTCGTTCAAAAAACCTCAGATAACACAGACCATGACCACAGACACCTCAGACCTAGGATGGGGGCGCATATGGAGGGCAGATGTATTCAAGGACAATGGTCTCCAAAGGAAACACATCTGCATATCAACCAAAAAGAAATGCTGGCAGTAATGTATGCCATCGAGGCCTTTCGACAACAACTTCAGCAAGGCCACCTGCTAATACGGACAGACAACACCACTGTGATGTGGTACATAAACAAGCAGGGGGGCACCCATTCTTACCCCCTTTGCAGACTGACAATGAATCTTTGGGAAAAATCACTGAGCCTAAACATACAGTTGCAATCCCAGTTTGTTCCAGGCAAAGACAATGTGCTGGCGGACAACCTAAGCAGGAATTTCCTGGACCCCCACGAGTGGAGGTTACATCCAGAAATCTTCATACGACTCACCTCGACATGGGGCAGGCCAGAAGTAGACCTATTTGCCTCCCACTTCAATCATCATCTACAAAAGTTCTGTTCAAGGACATATCATCCACAAGCATGGAAAATAGATGCTCTCTCATTCAACTGGAACTTCCTAAAAATCTATGCATTCCCACCACTGCCACTGATGACCACAGTATTACTAAAGATCAAAGCAGAGAAGCCCAAGGGGATCCTAATAGCTCCAGACTGGCCAAGACAACACTGGTACCCACTACTACGGAGCATATGTCACAACAAAAAGTGGGCCCTTCCCCAATGGCCCCAACTTTTGACTCAACATAACTTCAAGACAGTACATCCCAACATTCAGACGCTGCAGCTAACAGCTTGGGAGATCCCATGAATAACCTCAATCTATCTCTCTCTAAGGAAGTTCAGCGGATACTAACAGAAGCCCAAAGACCATCCACCAGAAAGGTTTACTCAACAAAATGGAAGAGATTCAGCATTTGGAATACCAGCAAGGGTCATGATGCATCATTATTGAACATCCCACTCATTCTGGAATATTTGGCAGATATGCTACAGAATGGACTCTCATATTCTTCTATAAAAATACATGCTTCAGCTATTTCATCTAGATACAACACTGATCCACCTGTGTTCTCACATCCTTTGTTAAGGCAATTCCTTAGGGGAATCAAGAATATAAAGCCACCAAGAAAGGCTCCAGTACCAGCTTGGGACCTCAACTTTGTCCTAGAAAAACTGACTCTACCCCCCTTTGAGCCAGCAGCTTCTGTGGACTTACAATTTCTCTCATGGAAGACAGCTTTCCTGTTGGCAATTACCTCAGCAAGAAGGGTTTCGGAATTACAGGCCCTAATGGCAATACCACAGTTCATAACCTTTCACAGAGACAGGGTCTCCTTACGAACCAACCCTACCTTTCTGCCAAAAGTGGTATCTAGGGTTTCTTTAAATCAAGCAATTCACCTGCCTACTTTCTTTCCCAATCCTGAGAACAAAGGGGAAAGACTGTTGCATACCTTGGACATTCACAGACAACTTCGCTACTACCTGGACAGAACCAAGACCAGTAGGAAGTCTGATCAGCTTTTTGTAGCTTACGCCCCTGGAGTACAAGGAAAAGCAATTTCCAAACAGACTATTTCAAAATGGATTGGGCATTGCATCAGATTCTGTTATTCCTTCCATGGAAAGAGTGTACCAGCCAATGTCAGACCACACTCCACCAGAGCTACAGCCACCTCTACAGCATTCTTAAGAGGGGTGCCTACAAAAGACATTCTAGAAGCTGCTACATGGAGCTCCATGCATACATTCTCCAAACACTACAACCTCCCTTTATATTCCAGATCCAGAGCAGGCTTTGCTTCGGCAGTCCTGCAGGGATTGATAGCTACACCATCCTTTTCTTAGAGCATACCACTGCAGTTGCATTCTTGAAGGACATAGTACAGTTTTGTACCTACCATAAATGTAGATGTCCGATAGATATGCAACTGCAGTCGGGTTTTCCCTCCCTCCTTCCCCTCTATGCCTTGGGTCCACTCCTATCCCTATTACCCTTAGCTGGGGATATCTGTTATGGTGTATCTGTTTATTGCGTATTTATTGTCTGGAAACCTATTTTTGTCTTCCAATTTGATTACAGCCTTCATTGGAGGGCACCTGGCATCTGGGGCAAGAAACACTGAAGAAGATGGCGTCGGCTGATGCTTATATACTCCAGCCGCTCTGACGTCCGAGAGAAATGCGACATCAGCCGACGTCGGACCCAGACTTTGGAATCCGGCCGACCGAGGGCTGCCTGAGGCAGGACAAACCATATGTTATGACTGCAGTTGCATATCTATCGGACATCTACATTTATGGTAGGTACAAAACTGTACTTTTTGTCTTTCAGAATCAAGCTGTACCACACCTACACCTATTACAAGATAAACATAACAACACATACTAACTAATGGTGGTAGCCACAGTACAGGATGTAGTAAAACTATCATATTACATTAAGAGAGATGTTTGACCAGCCACAAACAGGTCAGTACATTCACTCCCCTTTGTGTTCGTTTCTCACACTTAAAATGCATGCTGTAAGTCATGGTTACCTACCTCTCTGCTGCTATCAGTAAAGTTATAAGTTTTTCTGATTAGTTAGGACTTGTGATCTTTTTTCCTGTGTTGTTACACTGTAGAGTTATCACTGCATTATGAAAAACTAGGCTACACACTAACAGACACACTTGAGTATTATGAAAAACTAGGCTACACACTAACAGACACATGAGTACTTTTCAAATTAATTGACCTTAAGAGTTTTCTTTTACAAGAGGGGATTTTTGGTATGCTAGGTTGTAAAGAAATGGATCATTAAGGGCAGGGAAAAGGGTGGTTCAATTGGAAGCTCATCTACACTGTCATTTGCAAAATTTGATGGTTATCTGATAGCAATCTTATTAACTTATAGGTACCGAATTAAACAAAGGACTTGGCCAACATGTACAGACTGCGGTGGTGGTGCTGCGGTAGCATTGTCGCCTCACAGTAAGACGTTGTCCTGTTTGATTCTCAGCTAAAGCGTCTTCTGTGTGGAGACATGCGTGAATGGGCGTACCTTCGTTGAAGGTTATGCGTCAGGGCTGGCAACTCGGTACGTAAAAATCTACTGCCAATCATTAGCGGACCGGAGTTCCGCTGTGGTGACCCCTAACTGGGAAAAGCCAAAAGATACAACATACAACAACTCGGCCGACATGTACAGCAGCCCCACCATCAGCACATACCAGAATCATTCTTCACTTGTTATCAAATGGTGAAGCCATCCTCCTGCTAAGGTCTGGTGGGCCTGTTTTAGCAGAAGACCAAACATGTGTTAAATTTCTACACAGATAAAACACTAACTATACTCTATTATTTTATGCAGACTCAGGCTAAATGCAGAAAGCTTACAGTCACAGAATGGGTTTGCAAATTGGCAGTAAAAAAAATTATCTACTCCAAATCTTGATTAGTTCATATGTACGTGCTTGTGTGAATGCATAAGAGGTGTGTGTGTGTGTGTGTGTGTGTGTGTGTGTGTGTGTGGGGGGGGGGGGTAGTTTGCACGGCTCTATTTTTTACAATGTAGCATGCTCCTTTTTGCATAGGGAGATCCAACAACCTTTCATAAAACTTATGAAAGGCTCTACAACCTTTAGTTTGAAAAAAGCTTGTAGTGATGCAGGAATGGCTGTTTAATTCAGTAGAGATGCAGAGTTTATCATGGCAACAGGGTGAAGCTACACAGATCTGGTCCACTTACCAGACAAGTAGATTCATTTGACCGAAGACCTTATATAAGTGCAGAGCCATAAAGAAAGCTCCACAAGCTTCTATTAAACTTTATCATGCATGCATAACTTTCACTTACTGAGAGAATACCATACCTTTAGGTGATACAGGTATGACACAAGGCTTTAATTTATACTACCACTCAACAGTCACATGGTATGCACGTGGAGACACTGGCAGTGTGACCCAGCATTAATAGAGCCTCATTACGCAGCTCACAGCCGTAACCTGTATTCTGATCACTAGATTACATACAATATATCCTAAATCTGTATGGCAGTGGTATTATGGTGGGACAAGACCATGCAGTAATGTGCTGATGTGATAAAATGAAAATACTACTATGGTCTTTAATCCTCCACTTACGTCTGTGGTTAAGATTATTGCTATGCAGTCATTTTACTAGCTGTTTTTTTCTTATTTTAGTGAAACATTTATCAGTATATTCACTAAGAGGGGCAAGAAGGCAAGCGTGTAGCTAGGCATACTCAGTGTACTCAAATGAGTACATTTTTTCTGAGCATCTCTTGGAAACGAACAGACAAAAATAATGTTTAGAATAGTGCAATGAATATTTAGAGCACATAAATATACAAAATGATTGCGTGAAAGGAATACAGCTCTAAAAACAGCTTTTTATGAGAATAAATGGTAACAGTTGAAAATAATGTCACATTCCTATATATACTGGGGGTAGCACTTTGAGGATTGAGTACATTTTTAAAATACCAAGTGCTTAGTAGGAGCAACAACATGAGGTTTCAGTACAAAATGTAGATTTATGGCTACACCCCTGCAAGAAGGATAAACCAAATGCAAAATGACTCTCTCTCTTTCCTCACAGTCTCAGAGCTGAGTGCTCAGCTTAAATCAGTATTTATTTCTAGACTTCACCAGTGTGCTTGTTTTCTCCTAAAATTCTGAAAAAGTACACAACTATCAGAACCAAAAGGAACTTCATCCTCACTGTAAGGATTTAACTTTCAGTTTTTTTCCCCATTTTGCAACTGGCCTGTTTAATCTACCCAAAACCTGACCTTTTATAAACAACTGGCACCCGATTCAGTGCAAACTAAGTTGCGGAAAGCTGGGCAGTTTTATAAAGTTAGGCATCCAACAATTTAGAATTTTTATAAATCTGCAGTTTAAAACAACTTCTACAAAAATGCAGTTATTCTGCATGCCTCTGAAAAACAAACGGTATGCATGCATCTTAGCACCATTCCGTAACTTGAATACCTCTCAACTGCTATGATTTAGGCCCTTATATTTAGCCTTTCTCCTCCTAGATTTATAATGTTCTTTATATCCTATACAAAAGATTCACTACCGTTAACTACAGAGTGTTTAAGATAAAAAGACCTACTATTGAGAAAAATATGAACATACTCCTCTTTCAGACCCTCTGCCATGACTTTTAAAAGCCTGGTGCTATGATGTTTAATGCTTGGAGGTTGAGAGGTATGGTAACGTGACTGAGGTAAAATGATAAATCAGTAATCACACAGACAGTGCAGTCAACAGACCACCCAATGAAGATCAGAGCAACAAATTTATATGGCAGAAGTACTGCCTAGTAGACAAATATATTTGTATTTTAATGCTGTCTTCACCACTATACAAAAGTTGATCTAAGGCTGCCTTCAGAATTACAGTATTTTCTCTGCATATCCACGGCAAAGCCACAACAAATCTGGGCTAAAGAATGAATTTCTTAAATGTTCTTTTTGCTATAGTCACTTACCTACAACTGCAACATCTTCATAACAAATAAAACACACTGCTATCTCAGGATAGACTTTCAAATTTACCAACAAAAATGCTGCTGACATGGCCATGATTGGAGCCTATCAGCACTAACTGTCTGAGGCTCAAGCACTGAGATGTCATTTGTAACACTCTCCAGCTGAACCTATCAGCACTAACCATCTATGACACTCCAGCACTGTGATGTTGTTTGTAACACTCTCTCCGGCTGCACCTATCAGCACTAACCATCTATGAAGCTCCAGCACTGTGATGTTGTTTGTAACACTCTCCAGCTGCACCCATCAGCACTAACTGTCTATGAGGGTCCGGCACTGTGATGTTGTTTGTAACACTCAACAGCTGCATCGGTAAACTTAGAAGAAAGTCTGGCAAAGCAAGAGAGTTGTTGCTTGTTCTTGGAGCTCCATAGATTTGGCTGAATTTCTAGAGATACTGGGTGAAATCCAATAAGTTGCTAGACATTGAATAAAAATAATTTATATTTCAAAAGCTGGCAAGCTTGATAATTTTAGAAAGCAGTAAAGCAAAACAAGAATTTTATATTCATACAAAAATCAGTAATTGAGATGTTGTTGGAGAAACAGCAGTGAGCAGTTCACACACTCTTACCAGAAGAAGGAGAATAAGTAACTCATAAATTTTTAAATAAATAAAATAATAATCATAAAGTAAATAAATAAAATAATAATCATTTTTAAATAAATTGTTTGCTGTAGTGCACTACTGTGGAGCTTTTCTCTCCGGGTCTCTGCTGAAAACGGGCCCCTGGCCCAGTCGGACATACCCGGTTAACAAATGTAATGAATAAATAGCATTTGCATTTTGATACAGCTTTTGAGACCTGCAGCTAGCTTTTGAAGTCTTGCTAATAGTTCTACAAGAAAAATCAAAAGCTTTAAGTCAGTCTCCAAATCCAAAACAAAATAGGGGTACATTTTGGACAGCTAAACAAAAGAATTGGCTTACAGAAATGCCACCCACACTTGCACTGTTATTTGGTTTCATAAGGTTCACAGGTTTATAAGTTTTACTATCAAGCTTCCAACCTACTGGCCTTCAATTTCTGTAACCCTATATGGATACTGTCTACTTCTAGTATATGCAGGAAGTTAATGATTTAACTTCATGTTGTAAAATGCAGCATATGTCCTAAAGCTGGCACTGTGGTAATGTACCTGTCAATTTTTTTCTGTCATTGCTATTTACTTTTAGCAATTTCCTGATCTGTGTTAGCTTCCCTATTTGGGCAGTCCAGGCACAGACTTTCCAAACAGAACCAGATCAGATATCCCCCTTACAGACAAAGGAGTGGCCACCTGTTAATAAATTATAAACAAAATATGACAGTTTGTGATGACTTTCTGAAGAGTTCAAGTTTTGCACCCCTATTGTATCTCTAGTGAGGTATCTTTGTAACTTTTCAAGTTCTTTCAGGTGGCCTGACTGAATGCTACAACACACAGAAACATTCAATAATGGGTTGACTAATGAGGCTTAAAGTGGTGTAATAATCTCCATGAAGTGAGCAGACATGCACTTTAGAATTAGACTATCAAAAATGCTTTTGTGACTTGATCCAGTGGTCGGGCTATAAACAACTGCCTTTTGTTATCTCTAGATCTTTAATGTCATCTTTTCTATGTTTGACTATTTTCTAAATATAATTTATACTCTTTTTCTTCCAAGTCCCACAATGCTACATTTAATGACATTAAAAGCGACTCATTACTATTGCACCAGGTATGTATTTTTTGGAGACTATCTTGGTGAACTTTGACATCATGAAGTGAAGTAATTATGTCATCCAGGTTGTAGTTATCACATAATTTGATTACAAATAGCCTATTTACCACTTTTGTATCTAACAAGAAATCAACAAACCTTTTAGATACACAGTATTTGTCTAAACCAATCCCTTAGCTACCAAGAGTAAACCAATCCCTTAGCTACCAAGAGCCTGCTGAAAACTTAGGAGTCAAAGTCAACTATCTACCTTTCTGGGCCAACAAAAATTCTCAATTGCTCTCTCTTCCTAGTAAAGCTGTTATAGGTAAAGGTATCCTCAGCTAGAGTGTGGTCTCCCTCCCTTTGAGTGCCTCCTCCTCTGTCAAGAACTCAACCAGTCTGCAGATCACTTTCAATAAACTTTGCTGATTCATTTCCCATTCCCCTTAAAATGAATATCATTGTCCTAGTCTAACCAAAACTATCCAGTACAAGCAGAGCCAGTCATTTTCATGGGTCCCTACTCTTCAAATTACTCCATAACGACACCACCCTCCACTCTCACTAGGACAGTCATTGCAACAACTCCAACCTATAACATAACATAAGAAGCCAACCCAGAGGTGGTCCAGTTCAACAAACTCTGTCTACCAAACTATACTCTACTAGCTGTGGCTTCTAAGTTCTTGCCCAAACATCATGACAAGCACTCCCACAGAATTTAACTGAAATGATAATTCAAGTGCTACCTACTAGAACAATCATATGGCAACCGTCTGACTGATGGATGCTCTCACAAATCTCACCACATATTCCAGTTTTATGACCCTACACATAAATCCCATCATCCACTTCCTCTTGTCATTGTCTCTTCCTACATTCACACACACTCTCCACTGTGTGTATACTATATTGAACGGATGTTATCCTATCTGCACTAACTTACTTCAACCCTGACCGCCCTCATTTTGTTGTGCGTACAGCTATCTCTTACAATCAACCTATTATTGAACACTCTTTGTGTAAATATGTGTAAGTAAAGTATTTTTGAATATTCAGTGATTGGTTTTTTTTTGCATGTATCACCTTTGTTAACCTCTATGTTTATGAATACTGTACTGTTACTGTTTTGGGTAACCTGGGCTGAGGCTGCAATTGGTCATTCTATTATCGGTGCTCTACCTTAGTAAAATATAAATAAAATAAACAAAATACACAAGAATAGTCCAGAAAGAAGTGACCCCAGTACACAACCCTGTGGGACACTACCGGTAACCCCTTGTACGGGAGAATGGTAAAATCTACTAAGATTTCTTGCACTGGGTGGATTAGACAGCATTTAGGCACTGAAGCACATGTAGATTGACAACAGATACTTGTAGTCTGTATGAGGAACAATATCAGAAACATTAGTATGTCCAGGTTAAGCATAAGCACAATCACCCTTCATCAAGTGCTGTGTTACCTGTTCAAGGAAAGGTATAGGTTTCAAAAGATGATATTCAATAATGTTTATGTTTTTCGCTGTTCTGCACTAAAATGATCCATCATAACAGATTCTGGCAGATCAATTACCTCATCATAAGTGTACATGCTGAGGTAATTAGATGCTTAACTTCACTGTTGCTTAACTACAAAAATTAGCCTAATTGTAAGACTTGTACATACCTTTTCTGCTGCTGACCACATTATGTTGTGCCAAGACACTCTATTTGCCAGAAAGCTTCAATGTTTGCATGTTTCTTTATCAACAGGATCTCACACTGAAATAAAACAGATGCTGCTGATCAACTTCTTTTATGGAGCTGAGCTGAGAGAGCAGACTATCCGTAACTGCCACAAGATGATTTCTTTCATAGAACTGACAGAGCAACTATCCTGTGACATCCAAAAGCTGACATCTGTCATGGGGTTGAGAAAACAAACTATCTTGGTACTACCAATAGAGGACTTCTTCATGGTGATGAGAAAACAAACTATCCTATGACTGCTAAAAGCTGACTTCTTTCATAGGAAGTTACTAAGCTATTGGCCCTGAGGCCCTTACAAGCCTAGCCAAGAATTTAGCTCATGTTCCAACATGACAGCACCCAATGCCCCTGTCCTGCAAGTACACAGGGGGAATCCCAGGGGTGTGTTTTCTGTTCCCTATCCAGGCTGCGAAAAGGGTTAATGAGGTATGCTACTTGATGTAGAGAGGGAGTCTATTTCACAGAAGGGGAGGATTTATGTCACAGATCAGGCTGAGGTTGCGCATGCAGGCTGCTCGAGTGGAGCTTGACTTGCGGATATGCAGCAGTCCCATCAAGGCAGGGTCCGAGATTGCTTTGTATGCCAGACAGAGGTCACCTCTGAGGAGTCTGTATGAGACTGAGTAGAGGGACAGAGCCTTTAGCCCATCTGTGTAGGGTCGATGCTTGAGACCCTGGATTCTCCTGGTGGGGAACAGCTGTGGTCTCTCCAGTGCTGCATGTGTTTTGTGAGGTACATACCAAAAGGGGCATTGTACTCAATAATGGGTCTTACAAGAAGAATACAGGGATGTTATGACCTCCTTGTCCACGCATGAGATTCTCTTACTAATGAGGTGGGCCATATAGAAAGTTTTCCATACAATGTAGGCAATATGGTGGTCAAAAGTCAGTTTGCTATCAACCTGGGTGCCAAAGTCCATCACGATTATTGTGTTCTTAGGACCTTGTTATTAATGTGATAATTTCTGGGGATGGCACTCTCCCCAAATGGGATGATGATGCATTTTTTGGCAGTTTGAGGCCATGCGTCTAGCACCAGTCATTTGTTTGAGTGAGACCCTCTAGGAGGATGTCCACATCACTAAGGAATTGATGACAGCACCCAGCTTGCAGTCATCTGCAAACTTGGTCAGCCATAGCCCACTGGTTTTGGCCTGCACGTCAGAAAAGTATAACCCAAACAACAGAGGCCCCAAGACTGATCCCTGGGGTACGCTGCTCATTACAGGTCTACTGCTTGAGTTGGCTTCTCCTATTTTGTCTAGGTGGGTTCTATCAGTGCGCCATTTTGCTACACATCTGGTAACATATGGATTGATACCTAGATGAGATATGAGAGAGTTTATCTATTTATGCCTGAGTAGGGAATAGTGTCAAAGCTTTGGCCAGGTGAAGGTAGGCAGTGTGCGCAGTCTTCCCCGCGTCCAAGGCTTTGGTGACTGTCTCAAAGAAGTTGACCAGATTTAACAGACATGACCTCCCCTTGACAAAGCCAAACTGTGTGGGGTCGAGTGTTTGGAGATTGCCAATGTTCCTGTTAATGAGGTCCATGATAATCCATTTCATGATCTTGCAGACTAATTAGGCTGATGGGTCTACAATTACCCAGATCGGTGGACGGTCCACCTTTGTGTAAAGGGATGACAGTGGCTGTCCTCCACTCAGTTGGGACAAAGCTGGTACTCCAACTTTGGTTGACTAGGGTGCCTAATGGTGCTGCAAGTTCCTGCCCGAGGTCATGTAGGATGCAAGAAAACAAACCACTTGTAGTCACAATGTCAAGGCTTTAATGATAAAGCTTTCAGACATAATCCTTCATCAGTATAACAAATCAAGTTGCACGTTTAAATACATGACATAAAACAAACACATGATATCTCACAGCCAATGAGAATGTTAAGATAACTAAGAGTTACTTCAAACACATTTGTTTAAACTTTAAAATTGGTTTTAAAGAGAAAATTTTATTTATACCAGGAGCGTGGTTGACATTTAAATGCAAAATCCACTCATATTCCTTCATTTCCAGTTTGATATTTAAATCACCACCTCTTGGGTCTCTAAGAACCACATCTAAAACTGAATATATGAGCGTCACCATTATGTTTAAAATGTTGAGCCACAGCATTAGTCATAATTCCCCTATTTATTTCAGATTTATGCTCCACCAAGCTCTCCCTCAATTTTCAAGTTGATTTTCTCACATAAAATGCACAGCAGGCTCTGCAAGTAGAGGTTAGTGGAAGTGGATTTGCATTTAAATGCTGAACACGCTCCTTGTATAAATAAAATGGTCTCTTTAAAACCAATTTTAAAGTTCAAACAAATGTGTTTGAAGTAACTCAATTATCTTAACATCCTCATTGGCTGTGTGATATCATGTGAATGTTTTATGTCATATATTTAAATGTGTTCTTAACTTGATTTGTTATACTGATGAAGGATTATGTCCGAAATCTTTATCAGTAAAGCCTTGAGGTTGTGACTACACATGGTTTGTTTTTGAGCTCTTGATTTTTGTGCGTTTCATCACATTCTGCAGTTGTTTTTTGGATTGGACTTCATGTAGGATGCAGCCTGGGATGTTATCGGGTCCCATGGAGGCTGTATTGTTTGCCTTTGAGAGGACAGTAATGGCCTGTTCCCTAGAGATAAGGGGAGGGGGGCAGGTACTGGGGATGTCCTGATTTACTGATGGGGGAAAGGGGGGACAGAGGGGTGAAGTTTTTGCTGAATCTGTCAGCCAGTAGGCTGGCTATATCTACAGAATTTGTGTACATGGTGCCCATGACCACCAGTTCTGAACAGATCTGGGTGCTTCCTTTGAGACTGCGTGAAGAAGGCCTTATGTTTGCCAAATCTACTAGAAACTATTTGGGCTCAAATTTGGATTTAGTTTATTGCAGATGTTCACCAGACAGGTTTAGTCTTCCTTGCGGAGGAGGATTTTGTCCTTTCAGGTATTCCTGATTCCATGCATCTATAAGTGCACGTATAGTACTTTAGTGTAGATTTGGACATTGGTGCCAGTTCCTTCAAAGGGGAGGGGGCTGTGAAGCTGTTTATACCATCCCTCAGGAGGTTGTAATCAGCTTTGAGAAGTTTTTTTTTGTTTGACCCTAGCTAAAGGGGGGGTCAGGGGAGATGGTGACTTTGAAAGTGACAGATTTATGGTTGGATCTTACCAGGGAGGATGATACTGTAGGGGTGCTGCAGTGTTTACTCATGTTGTTTTATAACAAGTTCAGGATATTATTACCTCTTGTGGGGGTATCAACTAGCTCTTCCAAGGCATTTGCACTGATAAAAATCGAGAAATCTCTGGGCATTTGTGTTCTGGCATGAGTAGTCACCCAGGATCGGGGTAAAGGGTTGAATCTTGATAGATTCGTAGAGGTCCAGATAGGTGGAGAGGGCATCTTGAGTCAAATTTGGGGGCCTCTAGCTTCTATGATTTGAATAGGGGTCTTGTCAACTGTTAACTGCACCTTGAGTGCCTCCTTTGCGTCATACTGTTTCACCAGCCTGGAGGTGTGTGTGTCTTTAATATATATATTGGCTTTTCTGCCAACAGTTAGGGGTCTGAATGTATGACAGGATGAGTAACCAGGTAAGGCTGTGGTGCTTTCTGCAGCTTGGTAGAAATATGGTTCTAACAGGTGATTATGTCAGGCATGGACTAAATGTGGTTCTAAGAGGTGATTATAACATGCGTAGAATAAATGTGGTTCTACATAGCTAAGACAGTCTAAAGAGTGGGGGTCAACTTTTTACCGGGATGCTGTATGCAATGCATTATAAAAGACTAATTCACAAAATAAAATCTTAGGTAGACAATGGAAGGTTTTTGTGCATACAGGACTAACACTGAAATCAAAACGCACTAAGAATATTTCAAAGAAATAAAGTAATGCACAAAACAAAAATGTGTTGGGGGAGGGCTTTCTCGGATGATTTCTAATACAGGAATAAGCAGCATGATAAACAAAGCTATATGCATCAACAAAATCATTAAATAACTGCATGAGGAGAACGGCTGTAGATTAAGTGATGACTGACATACTGATCTAAACAAGTCACACTTGTTTAGCAGGAATAGGTTTCACCCGTATAAAACAGCTCAAGTCATGCTAACAAGAAGCTTAAACAGGATGCTAAAGGGTTTCTGAGCTCCTCATTTAAAGATTCACAGAATACAGCAGATTAAAATGTTACAATAGTTACAAAACAAAAAACAATTAACAAAATCCACACATTCTTACATTAGATGTGGACATAACTGCCCTGACTGAAACTCAGGAAAATAAATCTCTACGCTGTCTGCACATCCAGGATTGGAATAAATAACTCTAGAAGCAAATCTCAACAGGAAACAGGATACTCAGGTATACATGCAAGAAAATTAAAGGTGTCCATAAGCTAATTCAACTTGATAATTGCATTAGCTTAGTTGAATATATAATCATACAGCTCAGAATAACAGACAAAAGCAAGCCTTTTGGAGACCTCCTAAACAAACTATAAGATATGCAAAGTTTCTTACAGAATGCCTTAAGGTTGTCTTCAGTATTATTGTAGATAACAAAAAGTATATTACATGTGTGTGTGTATATGTGTGTGTGTGTGTGTGTGTGTGTGTATATATATATGTGTGTGTGTGTATATATATATATATATATATATATATATATATATATATATATATATATATATATATATAAAACTAAAGATCATGTCCACAATTTCATTTAAATCTAAAAAAGCAGTTGAAACTAAGTTTCCTCAAAATGCTATTTCCCTGGCCCATTTAGCTGATCAAGAGGGGAAAAGAACCTCTTTTTCTGATTGGTTAAACAAAATAAAAATCTCACTAACTTACAGACATAACATGCTTAAATAGTAGCACTGTTAGAGAAAGGGCATTTAGTACTCTTTAGAGGTGCATTACCTGTAAATATGAAACACGCACATGTACATACACACACAAACACACACACACACACACACACACACACACACACACACACACACACACACACACACACACACACACACACACACACACACTTATTTAGCTCCAGTGCTGAAGTTTATTACAAATGAGTGTTTCAACTTTACTACCCAATCTCACTTGTCTTACATTCGATGTTCATTCAACCCATCCACCAACACTACATTTGACCAAATGCAGCCAGCACATGTGTGTGATATACACACATACTTACATAAACACAAAAACATATGTCCTTTACATGCTCATTCGGATGGTGAAACTGACTGATGGATGTGCTGAGCAATTACAGAGGAATATAAATTATACAAAAAATAATCTTGACATGGTTCTTGTGGGCAGTGGACACAGATGGTTTATGGGCTCAATGACAGTGAAAGTGATCACCACTCTACAGTGATGCAAAAAGACATACAAAAGGCAGTAATGAATCAAAGACCACCTGCTCAGTTACCTAGTAACGTTATTTCTGATGTTAAGAAAAGCCATTTAAGAGATTGCTAGACTGCTTTTACTTACTTTGTAAAAGTACAAAGATGAGGTTATGGATTATCTAGCCTCATACTGTGTAGATATCTTTACATTTTCTGATGGGTTCTATTAACACATATTATAAAGCCACCTTATAAATTAGATAAAGTAAACAGCAACTAATGGTTTGATACCTCTTTTGCATAAATTAGACCATGTGGCCAGCCCTTCCTCTAATTTATTTTTTCCATATAGTATCTCAATTTTTCTCTACTTAAGTGTACACTGAACTAAGCTATGCTCATTTCACAATGGTTCAGTTTTATCTCATAATTACTAGGATCTCTGTATTTATAATGACTATGGCTTCAGTAAAGTTGCACCTGCTAAATGAAGAAATCTTCTGGTAGGCTTATGTAATGACACTGACTATTACTCATTTAGAATTAAGTTGTTGCCACACAAAATGGGATATGCTTACAGCTACCTCTTTGAAAATGGAGAATTCACATTAACCCTTTAGATTTTTTGCAGTACATTCCATTATTCTGCCTGTTACTTAATTGCAAGTATAGAGTATGAAACTGTTGCAATGGCTGTACTTGCTTCACATTTATTGTACTGTCATATTACAATTAAAACATACTTCGGAGTTAGTAGTGTCTATACTTATTACAATCTGTTATTATGTAGAAACACTGCAATACATACATATATCTAGAAAGTGCAATCTAGAATGACTTCTTAATAAAGAAAAAATAAAATATACATCTTGCATTATTTTATTTACATTTTGCTAACTGGGATAGACTGCCTATCACAAAGTATAACAGTAACAAAAACAATAATATCTGTACAGCAAATATTAGTAGCAAAACAATTGCAGAACAGATTTCCGTGACGTACCTGAATACAAAATATCCAAAACAGAGAAAATAAAGGCATAGTAAAGATAATACAACATATTAAACACATTAGTCACAGAAAAAAAGCACGTACTTTATCAAAAGCAGATCACAGGAAATACAAGGCAACTGTGTCTTTGCAACCCTTTTCACCTTGCCAGTACAAACCTTTAAATCATAATTCCTTTTTTTGAGGACTGCCAAGCCAGTAAAATCCGGGGTGAATTTGTGAATCTATAATACATAGAAATTAAACAAACAATAATGCCTGATAGGGTGTGTGTTATAGTGGAAATAATGCCTGCCCAGGGGTGCTCTAAGGCCTGACACAGCAGGAGGAAGGCCTCTACACCCCTGGAAGGGCATTACTTCCACCATAACACACACCCTAGAGGGCATTATTGTGCTTACAGAATGGGCTACCTGTTAAATTGCTTTTTTAATTATTACATTATTATTACTATTTGTTTTGTTTTTATATTTTCATGTAACACAGTTCCTATGCCTAATTTTTCAAACTGCTGTAGTATATGTAATTGTTGTTGGAGAAATTAATTTACATCCAAAATGTAAGTTCTGTAGTTATTTAATGTCTACATCCACACAAACAAACATTCAGAATTATACACAGACCTACAAACATTCAGAAATATATACAGAAATAAAAAAACAAAAAGACTAACATATACATACATAGAAACAAAACACACCCAGCTCACAGCCCCCCCCCCACACACACACACAAACACATACACACACAGTAATCACAGACACTTTCATCCTCCAATCCATCCATGACACTTCACGTAAAAAAAAAAAAAAAAATAGGAAGCTATGAAGCACAACCCTACCCTCCTCACTTTACTGCCCCCGATGTTGAACATAGTGCTGCAATGGTTAATAATTTACTAGCTCAATGACCGGGGATTAAAGTCAGTCAAATATGACAAACATCAAGTTTCATACATCCTTGATGATGCACTTCTTGTAGCAATCAATAAAGTTTTGTATGTCCTTGATGAGGGACTGCCTGTTGCAGTCAGCACTCTCTCTTTCTCTCTGTATTACTTACATTTTTTACACTTTCATGAACGCAAGCACACACATACACACACATGCATGCACTCAGTCAAACATATATATGCTTTTCTTTTAGTTGCAGATATTTCCTTTTTGTTATAACTTTACATTTGTTGAACAGTGAAGCACTGCTTAGTGGGTGTAAAAAAATGGCAAGTCTTTTTTTTTTTTTTTTTTTTTACTACCCGAGCCTCATGGCAGAAAAGTGGCAGGCTTGTTTTTAAGCAGGCATTACTGTACATTAACACCCAAAGTGAGACTGTTCATTCTACAATTAAAACGGCGAACGGCGATGTATAGGATGCCTATTTTCTAATGTCCTATAATGCCCAATACACTGGATGACAATGACTGTATAGACGTCAGCATTTTTTTCCCTTTAAAATTTCTTGGAGAAAGACAAACAATTTAATTATATTTCAGTAAATTATTAGTTAAATACTACATTCCAGCTACATATAGGAACACTTTTACTATATACCAAGAACAATTCTGAAGGATACAAATCTAAATGTTAAGTTCAAAAGACCCTTTGAAGACAGTCAGGAATGTCACTTTACTGTGCCCTGGAATTCTTTCCAAACAGATTAGTATGTACTTGTTTACATTTACGGGGTTTTGTATTTTGGCTTCTTTTCCTTTTTCATCTAGTTTTCTGTTTGTTGGATTGGTTATGTCATCTTACATTTTATGAAAAATCTTGGAAATAAAATTTAAAAAGGGGTAAAGGTTTTCTGTAGGTATCTACCAAGTTGTATGGTACACACACTCATGTGATAGAAGAACAAACTGACCACGAAGTGGATCAACACACAAATTAATGACAGCTTCACTAAAGCAAACTTATGAAACACAAACCTGGAAAAGATCAGATGCTGTACCAATGCTGATAGGGGAACTATTGCTACCAACTACAAGATGCCTAGCTAAACATGCATAAGACCATAAAGAAGTAGTTTCAATCTAACCAAGAGATGAAATATTAATATTGGCAGCCCAAGATAGTGGGCTACATACACAGTGGTTTAAAAAGTCCATTGAACATGTGGGAGAAACAAACAAATGTAGGTTTTGTAAAACCGAATTAGAAACAGTCACACACCTTGTTGCTGGTTGTGACATACTAATGACAGAATGACTGTATACTGAAAGGTATAATAATGTGGCAAGACTGTTGCACTGGGGATTGTGCAAACATTATGGTACTGAAGTGGCTGAAAAACACTTCAAACATTAGCCACAACGCATTACAGAAAATGATAAAGTATACATCACATGGGATCACCCATTACCAACAGTTCAAAAGACAGATGCTGGAAAACCAAACATAGTGGTCCAAGAAAAGAAGACAAAAATAGCATTGATCATTGAAATCACCACACCCAGTGACTACATTGTCTTGTGTACAGAGAGACACAAAGTCATAAAATATCAGGATCTGAAGACAGAAATGAGAACAACTTGGAAGAAAGATACCCAGCCAGTTCCAATAGCAGTAGGAGCAATGGGCCTTATAAAAAAAATAATAATAATCTATAGTCATGTTTAAATATGTTACCAATACATGTAAACCCATACAAATTGCAGGAGGAGTCATTACTAGGCACACTGCGGGTACTGGGAAGAGCACTTTTGGCCATCAAAAATCGAAACAATACTTATTTCATGATCTTTAATTGTACTTTGACTTAGGAATGGGGTTCATTCCCATCATGGTATTAGAATCCCAAAAGATTTGGAGAAATTAAAAAAGTAGATTCACCTTTTATTAGGCTTTCAATCTCATTAATGTGCAGTCATTTTAGTAGACAGAATCCCTTTAGGGTTAAAAACTGAAGTTTTGAACAAAGGGGGAAGTGAAGTAGAAAACCACCCCAGTGTAAAAGAAATCCATGTCTGTGTTGTGAGCACTGACAAAGAGGATCACAGGTTCAGGCAGCAGAATTTCCACTTCACTGCTGGATCATTAGGCTTATTCTGTTACAGAGTGATATGCTTGGCAGTATAGAACAACTGCTACTCCATCATTTTGCAAGGAGATAAATGAGGAGGTTTTAGCATCTTATACAGATGACTCAGTGATAGCCAATGATATGTCCCAGCATGCATCAGTGGCAGTGGACTCCAGGGAAGACTAGGCCATGCTGAAGGCATTCCATCTTGAGGCTAAACTGGAAATGTTTAGATATCCTCCAGGAGATGTCAACAACAGTGACTAGCAAAAGGGAAATCTGGTCCGACTTGTTTATTTTCTTGTCACTATAACTCTTAATAGAAGAAGTGAAAGGAAATCAAAGTAAGAGATACAATGAACCGATTAACTGTTTAGTTTTAGGTATTCACTATATATATATACGAATGATTTATTTTTGTCTCTCTGTATCTATTACATTGATTATATGTATAATGTAAAAAGTATTTTTTAATCATTCTCCAAAAAATATTAAGAGCACTGTAATACATGTATGATATTTCCTTAATACTTAACTGTCATTGTTGGTAACATAATTGCATACAGGGGGAGCTTCATTTTTACACATATGAAACACTTGTTAACGAAAATGATCTTGGACTTGGTATTTGGAAATGAATTTATTGAATAATAGAAGCAATGAATTTTAAAAGTACAGCTTTTTCAATAGTTTTGTAGTGCATGGAGCACCACTGTTATGCTCAAATACTGTTAAATGACATCCTGGTGCAGTGCTACTATAGCATGAGACCCAACCTTAATAATGTTTAGAAGGGTGCTTAACAATTATTAATACCCCCTGTGCACTGCATGGCACTATCCACCAAGACATTACACTGATGGCCAGTAAATAGCAGCAGAATGAGTTAATTTCAACTTAGTTTCTGTCTGCTGTCTACATTACACTCACAAAAATGTATTTCAGAACCAGTGGCTTCTCACGCACAAGGAATACATAAAAACATAAAGTGGTTCACACTACATTACCGACTTTCAGAGACGGCACAACACTTCCTGTTTTTTTTTTGTGTATGTAATTAGTAGTACCCAAAGACAAATCTCCATGCACTACAAGAATTATGATGGACCCCTGACTGCAACTTAATATTATGTGCTCTCAACATGGATACCAAGATTCACCTCTCCAACTTTGCTCGAGATGTGAATTTCCTGGCATCAACATCATCGACAAATAATAAGCAGGTTACAAATGGCGACCCAATTATAATGTATATAATCATAATATATATGTTATATATTTTTTTGAAAGTCTCAAGTAAAATATTTGGGAAGCCAGGGTAAAGAAGATACCAAAGAGTCTGATTATTTTTGTTTATAAAACTCAATAACTAACCATATCTTGGTAATTAATGACTTAACAACTAGGCCCATACTGTTAGTACTGCACGTATGGGACCGTGCCTCATATAACAGCATGGTCACTATGCTGCTACAAGCATTATTCAAAGCTTTCATTAAGCTGCCCATTGTGTGTTTTTTTCTGATTTTCTGAGGATTGTCTCTCTTCTATCACTTATTTTACTGGAACACTAGTTAAGATCATTACTGCATGTTATGCTGTGATAGCATCATCAGGAGAAACATAGTATGTGGACTAGTCATGGAGGTAACATCTGTAAAGAATCAGCAAAGGAAAAGAAGTCTAGCAGTCATGGCAACTATTTAGTCTGTTGTATAACTTTACATTCCTTAATTCAGAATAGAAATATCTGTAAATGGATGAACAGTAAAGAAATCCATAAAAATTGACATTTCTGATGTGCATGCATCTACTTTCCACAGATTTTACTAGAACTTTCAAGAGACAGACACAACTTTGATATGGCTTTATGCACTTGCCTCAAGCTTTCAACATGCTGTGGGTCACTGCCTCATAAAAGATGTGAAAGTCACTGTGCAGTTCTGTGATAGGATGAAAAAAAACAATGAAATTTCAAACTGTGTGTGTGTGTGTGTGTGTGTGTGTGTGTGTGTGTGTGTGTGTGTGTGTGTGTGTGTGTGTGTGTGTGAAGCCATTGGCATAACATTAAGTTTTCAGACAGAAGTCAGCAAGTTTGATGATAACATATGCCAAGCTTAGTCACAGCACGCTGTTTTCCTTGATAAATGTCAAAGTGTCAGACTGGCTAACTTCCCTACTTCTACCGTGTGACATACTACATTGCCCTACTGTGCGACATACTACACTGCCCTACTCTACTAGTATTTCATGTGCTATCATGTATTTTCACAAATAATTTTATACACATGCACTCACTGCCTTTTACAGATTAGATTTCAGATCCTTGTGGATCGTTATGAGAAACTGCATAGCTTTATAATTCTCTCAAACTCTGAGGAAGAAATAGATTAAAATGTAAACCTCTCAATAACAGTACAAGTAGAAACTATGAAACCTTTGCAAATAGTGAAGTGAAACAACATACAAATCCAGTATACTCATTTTATACATCTACTGAGTTCTACAAAAATAGAAATCCAAATGTTTTTCTAATCTTTCTGATAAACTGTCAAGAACAAACCAATACATACATATGCAAGGCATACATTTCTAGCTGTACATAAACACATATCCTCCACTTCCAGGATATTCAAATTCCACTGCTTTTCACTGTTCTAAAATAAATGAAAGTAATACACTGAAAGTGCATTGCTACACACCTTCTGCATATCAAACAAAAAAAAAAAAATCCCCATACTCTGGAATAGACTGCCCATACATGTCAAGCAAAGCACCTCCTTGGCCATCTTCAAAAGGAACCTTGATGACTGGATGGGAGATAGGAAATTTACCCTGGGGATCACGTCAGTCGCCCTGCTAGACAGAGGTCCAGGAAAGTTAATATTGTGGGAAGAAATGGACAGGGAATTGTTATGGCTTGGCTTGTACAGGCCCTAGGGCCGATAGCCTAGTACCAACCTGTGAACCTACGAACAGCTTTGAAATAACACCACGATATCTACCAATATGAATGTTTAAGAAAGATGTTGGTGAGAGCTGGCAGCCAGTCACTGGGTGTAATACACTGCACTGTTGTTTGTTATGCCATTGTAGCAATCTCTCTTTTTACTTAAACCTTGGTAGATAATAATATGACAGTATTGGGTGCCTGCTGTTTAAGAGTTTTGGAGCCTTCAAATCTGAGACAGTTTTGAGGACTGAGGATGGCTACAGTACACTGAATGTAGCAACTGAAGCACCTGGAACTCAAATGAATCCTGTAGTACTGAACTGCTAGATATGTAATATTTGGCAAAAAATAATTGATAAACACATGTGACTTTTCTGTTCTAAAGTTGATGTGTGCTATATGACCATGTAAAATGAAGATCTGTAACAACCATTCCTTTGGTTTAGTTTACCTGCTTGCTTTTGCAGTTTTACCTGAATTTAATAACAGAAACATTGTATCACATTACAGTAGCCTGTCAGGTGGTGCAGAGGGTTAAGGCTATAAGTTGTAGTTCTTGTGGTACAGGGTTTGATTCCCTCAGCCCTAATCTGCCTACTGTGAGACCTTGAATAAGTCACTTAACCAGGCGTTACTCCTTTGGTTAACACTGAATAGGGACTGTGTGACCAGTGGTGCCAGCTACCTAAAATGGGTGTAATTTATTTTTATTGAAGTAACTAGCGAGCTGTAGAGCCAGATTCACTTGTTTGAAGATGAACTACTTAATTTGAAGGTATAAAGTGAGGTAATCAAAATAGGGTGAGTTACTACCACAAAGACACCAGTCACAAGTGGAAGCCCCCCAGGGTTTTGTGTTAGGACCTCTACTGTTTTCTGAAATAAAAGCCAACAGTAAAGGGCTCTGGCTGACTAAATTTGTAGATGACTGCAAGCTAGGAGCAGTCATTGAATCCGCACATAATTTAATCATCCTGCAGGAAGGTTTGTCTAAAATAAATATGTGGTGTCAAAATCATGGTCTGAAACTAAATACCAAAAATGCATTATTGCATCCTTTGGGAAGTCGTCTACCCCAGGGAATAATACTTTTACAATATGCCCCCAAGAGTTGACCCAGCTGTTCAGGATTAGTGTTGACCCAACTGTTCGCATTAGCGACCTAACTTTTGACTCGCATTTGTCTATGTTATAAGAAAGTCCTTCTATATTGCACACCTTATAAACAAAGGTATTGAGTCTAAATCTAGGGATGTAATCAATTAGCATCTTAATTATCTAAGCAACAAAATAGAAAGTGTTACCTTGATGAAGAGCTCCTAACTTAATAGCATCGGGTTTATGGGGTTATGCACATTTTCCTTTCAGCTATTAAGACATGATATACAGCATTACTCTGTTTTTGGATTTCTAGGAGTCCTCTTGCAGGCTCAAACAGTTTACTTCTCTATTTTTTCCTCAGTGTAATCATTTTTCTGGCTAGTTGTATTAGATATCAGTTTATTACATAAAAGGTCTAGCAATATGGGTTACTCATCCTATTAATGATTGTAATATTATTTTGCTAACAAAATACAACCTAACATGTTAAGGGTTTTGCTATTATGCTGCATATCAAGACTCAGTATTACATATTTTATTATGTGCTAATAATTCCCTACGCATACTGTTTACTCTTTAGTGTAAACTGCCTTGATGGATTTTGGCTCTCTGACCATTTGAGCTTATGTCCATTGGTCCTTCAGTAGAACTGTAATTAAATCAAAAGGTGCTTCAACAAAGTATTAGTTTAAGGGTATGTATACTTATGTAGCCAGCTTATTGTATGTTTTTTTTATTTTTTATATTATTCCCCCAACAGATTTGTTTTTCAATTGAATCATACAGGTTATAGGTCACATTAAAGGTGGGAAAAGTTTTGAAATGATTTATTGTGGTCTCATCTTTTTATATCTCAAAAAAGCTGGCATTAAACAGGGGTGTGTAAAACATTTTATATCCACTGTGTGTGTATACATTTATTTATATATGAAACTCACATATACTCGACCAAAACAAGATAAAAAGAGCACCAAAACAAAAAAAAGAGACAATAAATCCAACCACAGGACTACCAATGTAACTTTGTTAAACGCTTTCACTCACTTTAATGCACATGAGCTTCTTCAGAACAAACACTCCATTAATTACTATAGCAATAACCCACGCCTGGGTGTGGGTAATGCTGGATTTACCCATGGTTGGCGTGGTTTGGTCCCGAGGGCGAAGCCCGAGGGACCAAACAAAGACAACCGTGGGTAAATCCAGCATTACCCACACCCAGAAGTGGTTATTGTTATTATTAATGACATTATTTAAGAAAAGAAATAATTACTTTTCTTAAATAATGGCATTGTATAATGCCTCTTTGCTGCCCTTCCGCAGCTGTCTGGTGTTCCGCGGCAGTTCTGATGTACTGCGCATGCCTACACAGTACATCAGAGCTGTGGCAAAAGCAACGGAGAACGCAAGATCTCCGTTGCTTTACTCTCGCTATGTTAAATGGGTTTAACATAGCGAGACAGCTTTAAAATAAGCAACGGAGATCTCCGTTGCTTATTTTAAAGCTGTCTCACTATGTTAAACTCATTTAACATAGCGAGACAGGTTAAAAAAAAAAGCAACGGAGATCGCAAGATCTCCGTTGCTTTTTACACACTGTGTCGCTATGTTAAAGGAGTTTAACATAGCGAGACAGCTTTAAAAAAAGCAATGGAGATCTGCGTTGCTTTTTTTAAACCTGTGTCGCTATGTTAAACTCTTTTAACATAGCGAGACAGTGTTTTATACTAACGGAAAAAGTCCGGGCGACCGGACCTTTTTCCGTTAGTATATTGAGGGATTTACAACGGGCACGCTGGTTGGGCTGGCCAATCAGCGTGCACGTTTTAGAGGAGGCATTGTATAAAAACTGTTTAAATACCATTTGATATCAAATCACATGACTTTCATTTTGAAAAACCTTAAAGTGAAATGACTAAATACATTTAAATTGTTGAATAAAGCTATTATTTGATGCACATATTGTCACCATCATAATAATATCTAATCAAGTGGTTTAAATATCCATATAATAAAAAACTATAAAATTATTTAATCCTAGCCATCTGCAGAAAACATTTCATGTTGAATGCACCATTAAGGCCAGGAGGTTCATCAGCTAAGAATAATATCTGCCACAAACTTTCCTTACACTCTAAAAGTGTCTTATAAATCACCAGAAAACAAGTCAGTGTTAATCCTTTCCAAAACAAAAAAAGAAAATTTCTTAAACAGTACACATTCTGTGGAATGAACAGCCAGAGCATTGTTGACATCCTTCTTTCTTATAGCTAAACAATGCTCATAAATTATTTTATTTAATGCTCTAATGGTTTTCCCAACATAGAACTTATGGCATGTGTCACATGTAAGTTACATAAGAGATATTGTTTGTAAGAACTGGAAGCTACTTAGTATGGACAGAGATTTACTAAAAATAGTGGGGAAGAGCCCAAGCTTTAGATATAGTAACTGTTTAAATCTTAAAAGGTTGTTATGCAGGGAGAAGGTGAAAATTGAACCCCTAGATATTAGGATGAAATTTAGGCAGGGCACTTTTCCCTGCAGGAAATGTTGTGTATGTAAGTTCATTTCCGTTGCTCAGAAATTTGAACTTATAGAGTTAGGTGTTGTTTTTGAACCAAAATTCTATGCTACATGTGATACAACCAATGTCATTTATTTGGCCACATGTGAAAGCTGCGAAGCCTACTACGTGGGAATGACTACACGTAGACTTAAGGACCGCGTTTATAACCATGTGTATGATATAAGAAAAGCAAACACCACTAATGTATTAGCCAGACACTGCCAATAGTTTCCATCTCATGTCTTTAAGTTTAGAGTTCTGCAGATATTGCACCCTAATAGAAGGGAAGGGGATATAGTAGGGGCCCTTGAATTGAATGAATTAAAATGGATTCTAAACCTTAGGGCTCATGTAGAGCCTGGTTTGAATTCGGCCCTTAGCATTAGACCTGCACTTTTATGAATTAATGAAGGTTGCTTTTTGTATGTTTCATAATGTTATATATTAAATATTGATTATTATATGCACATGCAATCAGATGCACTCTCATATTCACTATAAGAGTTTTAACTGTTTTTATTATTGGCTTCTTGTTTTACCCTTCCTTTTTCTTCTTCTTGTTGCTTGACTCTCCCCTATTCTCTCTTTCCTAGTTTCTTTATCCTTTTTCCTTTCTTTTTTCTTTTCATTTCATCTTCCCTTCCTTCCACCCTTCCCCCCCCCATCTTCCACTTCTATTTCTTTTCATTTTGTCCCTTCTTACCCTTTCTTAGCTATCCTTATATTCTTTTCATGTTTATTTACATTTCTGCTTTTAATATAATGTACACACTTCATTCTCTTTTCTACACATAGAGATTTTTATTCCATTTTATTCTGCATATATTATATTGGATTTTTCATCAATTACACTCGTTGTTAACTGAGGTTTTTACATGCTTTGTTATGAATTAATGTGGTTTATGTTGATTAATTTCTGATGGTGACTTTGTTTTGATATGTACACATTAGTAGGGATATTTTTTATTAAATTCTCCGGTCTGGACAACGTGGTTCCCTTAAGGCAATGTAAATAGATGTATTTTTCATCAACTACACTCGTTGCTAACTGAGGTTTTTACATGCTTTGTTATGAATTAATGTGGTTTATGTTGATTAATTTCTAATCTCTGATGGTGACTTTGTTTTGATATGTACACATTAGTAGGGATATTTTTTATTAAATTCTCCGGTCTGGACAACGTTTCCCTTAAGGCAATGTAAATAGATGTATACGTATATTTTTTGACTAAGCTTGGTTATCACTAGAGCAAGCATCAACAGTTTGATAACACCAAACCATGACGAGCATTGTAAATGTGCATTAAATTACTTGATTGTCCAAATTAATTGTTAATTAGGGCGTGTGCTTTGTATATAAGGATAAGGAATAGTCCTGTGTAATGTAACCTGATGAAGCGCACTAGGAAAGTGCGTGAAAGCGCTTGTTCTCCTCTCTAAATAAATTGTTCGTTTTATTTATCTTCATTCGTGGTGGTTTCCAGTGATTTACAAGATATCTGGTTTTGAGTTTAGTAAAATACACCCTCCGTTTTTATAAAACTCTGTTGTGTTTGCTGCCTCTACTCACTATATATATATATATATATATATATATATATATATATATATATATATATATACATACATACATACATACATATATATATATATATACACACACACACACACACACACACACACACACACACACACACACACACACACACACACACACACACACACGAGATTTTCTCCACCTTACTCATTTCTGCTAATCTTTTTAAACCTTTATTGAATTATCTCTTAAGACATAGGCAAACATAGATTTTATATAAAAGAAAACAAACCATATGAGTATGTTCACATTTGCCAACATTATATATCACAAACATGCTTTTATACAATTATCACCAATCCAGCATTACTTAAAATTACTAAATTCCTGCCTTCCCTTAAACCTCACTCCTCTTCCAAAACATTATTCTGCATGTATTATTCCCATAATTTCCATTTTTTTTCTATGTGGTTTGCTCCTACCTTTTTCTAAAGATCCCACTTCCATTTTTTTATATCTGTTACAATAAGCACTACTTCTAGTACAGTTGGTTTAGACTTCGATTTCTATTTTCTGGTAATTGCTATTTTGGGAGTCACATATATTAAACTTAACCAGGCCTTGTTATATCTAGGCAATGCAGATCCTGTCTCAAGCTCAAAAAAAAAAGAAATTTCCTTACTTGCACCCACTTGCTCACCCAATATTCTCTAGGGAATTTTTAAAGTCTGCCGACTCATTATACTTCCAAAACATGTTCACAACTACCTCTTTCTTCCCCCATCACACCTCCAACATTTGCCATCTGCCTGAAAAAAATCTTTGTAGTCTGCTTAGGGTATAAAAATACCTCTGCAAACACTTCCTAGCAAAAATCCTAAACCTTCTAGATGTTGTGGTATATTTTGGAGCCATACATATGTTCTCCCACTGATTCCTTGTCAATTGCTTATCCAGTCTCTCTTCCCAATCTTTCCCAACATCCACTGATTGATTCCGTCCCACATTCATCTCAAACTCTTTCAGAGCAGGTTTTCCTATCTGGTATCTGCCCTTGATAGGGAAGGCAGTCTCTAGCCTACAGTCAAAAAGTTTTCTTGGCCTCTTCCCATTCTATTACCTTTCTGTCTCTAGTTATTTGCTCCCAAGATCTTGGCTCCCTTGCCAGTTTTCTCCAGTAAACTCTAGCCCCCCTCTTGTCTATTCTGTGCCCCTAATTGCAGTCATCCCTATTAGCAGAATCTCCTTTCTCCTCTTCTGTGTTCACTTAGTTCTTAGACTACTTTCTACTACTTTATGAATATAATATTCCATATGGCTTTTGTTATTCTCCTTAAGGACCTGCATCCAAAATCCCACTCTCTCATTTCTTGAATATCCCCCACTTGATCATAGTCACTTTCCACGTTGAATTATAGCTTTAAGCCTGTGTTATGTATATCAGCCTTAAGTGTGTAGCTCTAAATTATCCCTTTAAATCTGGTAATCCTAAACAACCTCGTTCTATTGGAAGGATCAGTTTATCCCACTTGACATTTGCCCTCTTACCCCCCGATAAAATCCTTCATCTTTATTAAATTACTGTCTGCAACTTCTCCCTGGTTGATAAATATATTCCTGAACTGTACATAAAACTAAAGGGACTAAATATATTTTCACTACTTGTATTTTGTATCCATAAACAAGAGCTTCCAGTTTCTCAGCAGATTTTGTATTATCTTTTGTTTAGTCTCTTCCCACATATCCTTAGAAGCAATAAAAGAATCCTTTTTAACACATACTCGTAAATGCTTTATTTTACTCTTTACCTAAAATATGGATATTGCTGAACCTATTTATGTGTGGGTACATAGCTTACAGCTATAGCGTTTGTTTTGTCTGCATTAATTTTATAGCCTGAGAAAACCTGAAACCTGTCTCAGAATGTTCCACAACAATGAGATGCCCTTTTTCCTGGTTTAATCAGGTACAAAATAATATGTCTCTAAATACAGCAAACCTTTCTTGATTACAATATGAATTATATCCTTGAATTTCTGAGTCCCCTATTGTATTTGCCAATGACATTAAACATAATGGAAATAACAAAGGGGAAACAGGACAGACATGACTGGTTCCCCTATTCAGAAACAACTTATCAGAATGGAACCCTTCCACTTTAATGTTTGCCTCTGATCCCTCACATATCCACCTAATTAAATGTAATACTGTATCAGGGAATGCAAATGCTTCCATTGCCCTACTCCCAGATTACTCTGTCGAATGTTTTCTCTGCATCAAGACCCACAAAAAACAGTGGTGTTTCCATACATTCTGCTTCCCTCTGGATAATCACTGTTCTATTAATGTTGCCAAATGTTTGCCTCCCCCTCCACAAAACCACAATGATCCATATATATCAATTTTGTCAACACTTTTGTCATTTTTTTTAGCCATTACAGACAAACACTTTACAATCATGGTTTAAAAATGAAATGTGTGTGTATGAAGCTGGGTCTGATAGGTCTTAATGTCTTTAGGTATTACAGCCACCACTGCTGCAGTTCCTTTTACAATAGTGTTAAACAAAACCTTCCACATCTTTTATCAGTTTCTTCACTCCTAGCTTCCAACCTTCCACAGCAATAGGAACTATTCCTGGGGACGTTCTTGCAGATTGATTATGTGTCACCATTTTTATCTCATCTCCTGCTATCTTCACTGTTAATTGTTGAGCCTCACTATTTCTGCTAACCTTAGTCATGCCACTGTCCTTAACCCAAACGTTACACAGTGCATTGCAAAAAAAAAAAACCCTAACAGTGCCATCATTCAGATAAAGTAGGTCTGGCTGTAACTGTTTTTTCTTTGTTTTTTTTTTTAAACTTATTTGGAAAATGAAAGCATTTGCTTTTATTTTTTCAATGATTGTAGATCTGAGATTTTTTTCCTTTTTGATATAGGTCAATGTTTATGTTTATTTTCAGATATTAACTGATTTGATGTTTATAAATGCCATCATTACAAACATACATATGTGTGTGTGTGTATATATATATATATATATATATATATATATATATACACACACATATACACATATACACACACACGTGTGTATATATAAAAAATACACACACACATATATACAACTGTATTTTGTTTACTTAAATCACTTTTCATCAAACCTCAGATCACAGAATAATATTCACGGAATAATCATTTGGTGAAAAATGTTTTTCATAGAAATTATCAAATATAGCAAATACTCCCTCAAAACTTTATTTTTGCAGGGGGTGCACCTCCTCCCAACACCCTACTTACAGAAATATACTAACTCCAAAGCCACAAAACCACAATGAAAAGAGAAAACACCACACACAGTTTATTACTGCCTGCTAGTGCACAAACTCTTAAATATATGGCTGCAACATGACTATATGCATATGCAACGCATAAATGATGCTCTACTGCTCTACAATGAATTCACTAATATCTCTTATCCCAGGATCATCAACTTCACCAGCACTGAACAGCTATAAACGTCTACAGTTTTCTATGAAATGCGTTTTTAATGAAATGTGTGTGCTTTCAATGAATTCTGTTTGATGCATATTTGGTTGAATAACAAATCATCAGATAAAATGAACTGTAACACACCCACACATATATATTCATAAGAACACTCACACATACATAAGTACATATGACTTCGTTATAGGTGATCCTGGGCAATTTGTTCAGCTTGTAACAGCCTAAGTACAATTGGCTGAGATTTATGTCCAGATGATAAGCCTCTGTGAGATCACCATGCTAGACAACTTGTTTCTCCTCTTATGGGGGTGCTATATCTATGAATGGGCAGATGTACACACATACAAACATTTATTTATACATATTTATATTTATTTACACATATCTATCAATAGATATTTATTTATGCACATCTCTATGTATATATATATATATATATATATATATATATATATATATATATATATACTTAATTTAATTTGTTTAATATATATTTAACAAATATTATATATATATATATATATATATATATATATATAAATAAAACACACACACACATATATATGTACAGATGCGTGTGTGTGTGTGTGTGTATATATATATATATATATATATATATATATAAATAAAACACACACACACATATATATGTACAGATGCGTGTGTGTGTGTGTGTGTGTGTGTGTGTGTGTGTGTGTGTGTGTGTGTGTGTGTGTGTATGAGCAATTGCACATGTGTGTGTGTGTATACTTAGAAATGTAAATATATACCTACATTTTACACAAATGTAAATCTTTTCAAATAATGTCCTCAGAGATATGGAATGACAAAAAATGTTTACTTTATTCAAGTTTTGAGTACACTTCCTGTTTTCCTCCACTGGTGTTGTATCAGCAGTTTACGTACCCACTACTGAGATTATTATGATTAATTACATCTTAACTGAGGTATGAATATTCAAAACAAAACAACTAAACCTAAAGATACTCACTCATTCACAGAATTAATACAAACATCACTAAACACTCCTAAACTTTTTAGCAGGGTGAAACCCTGCTCCACCCATCCCGCCGATGCGGGGGCTCTGTCCTTACACTCCTGACCTCTAAGTGTACTAACTCTGAGGTCACTCAGAGTCAGGGGAAAGTGATAAGGTGCAAAACATAAAAGGCATTTTCCCCTTTTCTCTAACTCCCAAAACCTCCCAAAAAACAGCATATGTCACAAAACATTCCTAACACAGCAAAGCATCGACAACTTATCGTTCTTCTGTGACGTTTTGTGCTGCGGAAATAAGATGCACAAATGGTAGTGCCATGAACTCTACTTACATCATCACATGAAATATAAAAAACGTCATCTCTGCAAAGTGTATTCCCCTTGTTAAAATTCAGCAGTAAACTTCAGCCGCAAAATACAGACTACACTCTAGCCCACCTAAAAAAAAAAAAAACTGAGTGATTCACATTTTTATTTTAGTTTGAAAAAAAAAGCACAGGAATAAAAGCAGCGTAATTTGAAGCAGGTTAGAATAATCCTTTTGAAATCTCACACATTATATTATAGTATTCTTTATTTTAAAATGACACCAAGACAAATACTGACTAGTGTCCATTACTAAGTAACCACGTCTTAGGACACCCAAGAATACCTGATATACACGGGGCAACAAGTCAGTTTCTTCATCTTTCATAGTTTATTCACATAAAAGCAGGAAAGGCATTGAAATGATGCCTATCTTAAAACAGTGGTTAGATATGCAACGTACTTATTTCATTTCAGTGATATATGGTCTCCCAATATTTCAAACTACTAAGCTCAATTAAGTTTATATTTACCAGCAACATTTAAAATGTATTCAGACACTCCAAATAAATAAATACATTCATACATTAAAACAATAAATAGAATATGGCTTATTAAAATAATGGAAAGAAAAACATCAGCTTTTAGCAGGCATACAAACAGTTACTTTCTTTCAAAAACATCTCAGGTGTGCTTAGTCTTCGGGCTTAGCAGTTTCACATTTAACTTTGATGCCAGAAGGGGAGGCTTTGGGTTCTGTCCCTACATTGAATACTTGAATTTGATCTCTAGTACGGACTCTGTTGCGCAAAAATCAGGATTTGCTACACTCAAGGTGTGACCCACAGAATGAGGCAATAGACTTGAAGCTTCATTTGTTTAAATTTAGGAGGATGTTAATGAACCTGTGGCTCATATCAAAAAGGGAAAACTTATCTTTATTTTTACTGAAGTTATGAATAAAGTCACACAAATGATTATAAAATACATGAAACCTATATGTGCTTGCCTGTGTGTATACATGTACACCGATATATATATATATATATATATATATATATATATATGTTATATACACTTGCACACATTAGTTATACATATATATACACTTGCACACACATTTTATATATATATATATATATATATATATATACATATATATACATATACACACACATACACATACATACATACATACATACACACACACACACACACACACACACACACACACACACACACAGGTCCACTTTTGAATCTCAAAATACTGAAATTTTGAATTTCGGTATATTGAGTCTGGAATGTCGAAAGTGCAGTTTTTCTCGACTTTAATGAATCTTCATTTCTCCAATCCATAGGTGTGGTGCAGTGTGTAGTTTATTGTGTGCTGTCTCTTTAAGGGCACTGTGTTCTGGGATTTCCACATGACAGCCGATGTCTGGTTATGTACGGACATTCAGGTAGGTGTTTAGTTTTTTTAGGATTTTGGGTGCAAATTTTAGGTTTTACTTTTCTGGAGAATTTTAGGTTTAGTTTGTGTTAGAAAAATATGTATTTGAACATGTATAAAGTGCTAGTTTAAAAGCAAATAATATACAATGCATTTTATTCTATTTACAATATGGCAATAAGAATGATTTTACATGTAATTGCTTGAAGCTTTGGAGCTGCAGTGTATTTGAACTCTGACCCTGGCAGTAGCCAGCTCAGCAAGCTTATGTTTTTCACTAATGATTATCTGCTGGGTCAGGAAAATTAAATGTATAAAGCATTGAATATTCTTATTCCTTCCTCTGAGATAATTGACCTTGTGAATGTATCAGAGATAAGACACAGCTGCTAAAGTAAAGTTGCAAGAAGATTGAACCAACTATTGTATTCAAGCAAGCCTGAGACCTTGGAAGAGTAATATTTACAGAAAGACATTATAACGAACCAGGTGCTTTGCAAGGCTGTATTATTCCCATGGGAAAACTTTTAAAATGTATAACATCAGCTTTTTCTTATGAATAGAATATTGTAGACCATAGTGATGTAGGTGCCCTGTGACTAACCACGTCAGTAAGGTGGGCACAGCTTGAATGTAAGACTATATAAAATTGTGTATTTCCTGCATCATGTCAGACAAAACTCTGTACTTGTATGGTTTTTTGCCTCCTGGTGTACACTAGTAAACTTTTGCATCTGAGCCTCCTGTGTTGTTATCATTTGTTTTTATTTAACAGTTTGGTCCTCCTTGAACCGGAATTCCCTTGGTAAGCTGCAGATCAGAGTGTATCGGTGGTCGAATACTGCGCAGGAGAAGTTACCAAAACGGTTCTTCTTGAAACACAAAGACCTCCGACTGAATTGTCGTCTTGAGAGGCTGGCCACTTTCTGATCTGCGGCCGAAGAGCGGTCTCGAACTAGTCGACCCAGGTGGCTCAGGTAGGAAAATATTTGCCTTTTTTCTGTTTTAGATCAGGGACTAGGTTACAGTAAATGTCATTGTCAGAGATTTGTTATACAGATCAGGGACAAAAGGAAATTACTGTATATTTTGACAGAGATCAGGGAAACAGAATAAGGTAGGCAGTTATTCTAGATAAACTGTATAAGGAATTGAAATACCACGTGGTGAAAAGGGTTACGTAACATTTTTTTTAGAATGGGAAATCAGTGCACTAAAAAATCGCGAGATCCGCCCCTAACTGATGACGCAAAATATATGCAATTACAACGGACTGATAATGTAAGGTATTATACAAAATGGGTTAATAAATACGGATTTGATGGTAAATTAAACAAGATTTCATTAGTTAAACTTTTAAAACAGCTTAAATCTGACGCAGAAGGTCAGGCAAAAAAAACAACAGCGATTAGGCATTCCTCAAGCACACAGGTGGATTGAGGAAGTAAACCGAAGGGAACAGAAAACTAAAAATGCAAAAACATTATTTTTAGACAAAAAGGATAATAATACAGCAGGTATCGGCCATGACTGAACCAGGCCCAAACCCACTGACGAACTTTTTCCAGAGTCTGTTTGGTGGGTGGGGTTCTATCCTAATGAATATTTTGATTGCTATTTGTGTTGGTCTGCTCCTATTAGGAGCATGTGCCTGTTGTGGGATCCCCTGTATGAAAAGATTAGTCAAAGATTTTGTTGATATATCTGTATCTGAAACTTTGTACCAAGACATTGAATTGGAACAATTGATTCCAGACAAAACTTGTTCCGAAATATAAACTAAATGACTTGCCTAGTTAAAAGTCCTTAAAGGAGAAGGCTAGGAGATGATATAACATTGTTTATGTTTCTGAATAGAATAAAAAGTATTAAAAGGGAGGAAAATGTTAGAAAAATATGTATTTGAACATGTATAAAGTGCTAGTTTAAAAGCAAATAGTATATAATGCATTTTATTCTATTTACAATATGGCAATAAGAATGATTTTACATGTAATTGCTTGAAGCTTTGGAGCTGCAGTGTATTTGAACTCTGACCCTGGCAGTAGCCAGCTCAGCAAGCTTATGTTTTTCACTAATGATTATCTGCTGGGTCAGGAAAATTAAATGTATAAAGCATTGAATATTCTTATTCCTTCCTCTAATATAATTGACCTTGTGAATGTATCAGAGATAAGACACAGCTGCTAAAGTAAAGTTGCAAGAAGATTGAACCAACTATTGTATTCAAGCAAGCCTGAGACCTTGGAAGAGTAACATTTACAGAAAGACATTATAACGAACCAGGTGCTTTGCAAGGCTGTATTACTCCCATGGGAAAACTTTTAAAATGTATAACATCAGCTTTTTCTTATGAATAGAATATTGTAGACCATAGTGATGTAGGTGCCCTGTGACTAACCACATCAGTAAGGTGGGCACAGTTTGAATGTAAGACTATATAAAATTGTGTATTTCCTGCATCATGTCAGACAAAACTCTGTACTTGTATGGTTTTTTGCCTCCTGGTGTACACTAGTAAACTTTTGCATCTGAGCCTCCTGTGTTGTTATCATTTGTTTTTATTTAACAGTTTGGTAAGTGAGACAGTGTGTATGTTAATGTTGGAAGTGGTGATTTTTGTACATGTGTAGTGTGTGTGTGTTATTAGTGAGTGTATGTATGACAGTGTGCAATGGGATTGTAGGGCACGAAGCAGTAGATTTTTGTTTTCGAGTTAGTGTGACATCAGAGTTGGTATATATATGTAGCAGGGCTGTGGGTAGCGCAGCCTGTGCCCCCCACATGGGAAGTACAGGTGGGCTTGCCCCCCTTCAAAATCATATGTCCATGTTATTCGTTTTTATTATCGTTTTTATTTTTATATTGAGGGTAGGTTGTGTTTTTACTTTTGTTTTGTGGTTTATGGTGTTTCAGTGTTTTGGTGTTGTGTGGTTTCATGTTTTTGTAGTTTCGAACTTCTGGTCTTGATATACTGAAATTCGAAATTAAAAAGTGTTTCGAAATTCAGAAGTGGATCCACACACACACATACATATAAAACTAAGCATTCCATTTCCATTATATAGATATTTTACATTCTATTGGATACTATTTCTTTAACAGCTTGCCTGTTGTCCTTATTACACAAAACTTGCCTACATCTCATTGTGTATTTTCTACCCTACAAAATGAACTATCCTAGCTGTCTACCAGGTCTCTTCTTTATTTATTCATTTCTTGATAATAAACTGTAGCATTTATGACAAAGAGACTTTCATTCCTAATTATTTTGTACACTTTTCTTTAAAGCCCTTACTGCTGTAGTAATTTCAAATTTACATTTTCTCGTCATTTTTACATATGCCATTCAAATTTCAGTTGGTACCTTCATAAGTGTTAAACATTTTATGAAATCCAATATCTCAATTTCTCTTTTTATAACATTACTTCCCTTTTAAAACTACTTGTACACTTTTGTCCAAACTATTTCACCGATGAAGAAAATGTAGTTTCTCTATTACTTCCTGAAACCACTTACTCCTTTCTTTATGTACGTTTTTGTCTGTAATTTTTCAATCACAATTTGATTAAAAAAAAAGCTGTGCATTATACACAGCGTGTCCAACCTTTCACTTTATTTTTGCTAAATGGTTCTCGGTATTCCCCATATTCAACTTGCAGATTATCTTAATTAAAGTTTCACTCCTCATTTCTTTATTGATTACAACAGAATGCAAATAATGAATATCAGGTGGTGTCATCACCACCTATCCTCATTTATATATAAGCATCCCCTTGTTGGGTTTAATCCAGACTCCCAGATCACACTACAGAAAACTGCCAAAATTCATTCTAACTTATCAGTTAAAAAACATCCCTGACAAGTAAGCAGTTACGCTTATTAACACTGCTTTAATCAATCTAATTTTACACATATAGTATGCATACTCTCCACAGAAAACTTCACATCCTAAAGTTATTCTTTTTATTAAATTACACCCTCTGCGTAGATTTTAGTGTTCCATTTTACAGTAACTGGACTTGCTGAAATGTCCTTCAGTGAGTCTGCACAAATTCACCTTAAACACTAGCAGACTGCCTTTATGTCGGACTGCCATTTTTGCCAGAGGCATAAACTGTTTATGAAATTTTTTGTCGGTTTTGCCAGTTTATAACAACTAATTTAAAGATATGCAAAACTATGCTAAAATTAAACTTTTCTTAGATTCGCACAGTACCATCCCCTTACCCACTCTCCCTAATTCCATGAAACTATGGTGATACTCTCAGGTAAGGATAAGATACATTTTACCCATCGTTAAGTTCCTGTGCTGTTACTACTGACATGTGACATACTGGAGGTGCACTATACATATACATCAATGCAGAAATGCACAATGCATGCTTTGACTGCAGCTGGTTGATAGTGCACTAGGCAGAATTACGTGCACTAGGCAGAATTACTTTTATTTTATATTTGTGGACCATAGATCTGTGTGCAATATAACAGACTGTGTATATGTATGTCCTACTTTGTGAGCTGGTGTTTTAATGGCAGCAAGCTCAAACACTTGTTTCAGTGTTGTCTGCCAAGGTCAGTTATTGTTAAAGTGTTCTAGTTTATTTCATTTTTGTGGAAAATGTATACTTACATATATTTTATAATGAAGGGCAACTTAGTGCTTTATGTTGCTAAAATCCCTCAGAAGAATCTCTAAGGAGCTTTGTCCTATTGATGTAAAGCACCTTGTGTTGAAATGCTTCTCGTGCACCCAGGCAACATTCACTCAACATTTTTACATTAAGCATTCTTTGGGGCAGTATAATATAGATTTTTTTTTTGCTGTAATTTTCATACAGGAGGCAATAAGCATGACTTACTATTTTGATGTGCTATATGTTCTACTGACATCTGATCAGCACAAAAATACAGGACAGCTCAGCTCCGGCACCCCATTGCAGCTACTGTAGTACTTCAGTTGGGCTATTTTCTAAAAATACATTTTATACAACCTAGCAAAACACAAGATATGCACATTACTGTAAAATACGTTACCCACTGTACTCCCATACCATCCGTACTACTTACTGAATCAGGAGACAGTGCTGCAGTAATGCACTCCATGCATAACATACTGCTTATAATGGTAAAGACTCCTCGCCACAATCTCATTCACTATACTAGAGTAGTAATGCACTCCGAGCATAACATACTGCTTATGATGAAGACTCCTTGCCATGATCTCATTCACTATACTGCAGTAGTAATGCACTCCGAGCCTAGCATACTGCTTATAATGGTAAAGACTCCTCGCCACAATCTCATTCACTATACTAGAGTAGTAATGCACTCCGAGCATAACATACTGCTTATAATGGTAAAGACTCCTCGCCACAATCTCATTCACTATACTAGAGTAGTAATGCACTCCGAGCATAACATACTGCTTATAATGGTAAAGACTCCTCGCCACAATCTCATTCACTATACTAGATTAGTAATGCACTCCGAGCCTAACATACTGCTTATGATGAAGACTCCTCGCCATGATCTCATTCACTATACTGCAGTAGTAATGCACTCCAAGTATAACATACTGCTTATGATGGTGTACTGCAGTAGTAATGCACTCTGAGCATAACATACTGCTTATGATTGTGAAGACTCCTCACTATGATCTAGCAATAAAAGAGCTGTGTCATACAATTACAAGCAATACTAATGCATTTTCACAAGCCAACTATTGCATTTTCTGATAGCAACTTTATATTCTAATAAGAAATGAAATAAGAAAATTAAACTGAGGGAAAATACAGACCATTCTTTGATGGCAACATTATATTTTGATAAGAACCGTAGCAATGGAACATTCTGTATTGCTGCTGTGGGGCTATATTTAGTATGTAGAAACAGAGCAATGGTGCAAGACTGAGAAATGATGTACAAACCACAAGGGGAAACAGTCAACGCAAAGGGAACACTGCCCTGAATACACCATCCACATTTTCTCTTCAGCCCCTGAATACACCATCCACATTTTCTCTACAGCCTCCACATCCTATTACCTAACATTAAGCAATGTTTTTACACACAGCTATGCATACTGTCACATTATTTTGCACAGTGGTATGAACCTTAAAATTTTGCACTGCTGTTGCTAATGTGATGGTGGGGGACAGGAGACATGGAGCCTAAAATATATGCCACTGCCACTGAGAGCTCATGCAAAGGAGCACTACTGCCTTAGGTTATGATCAATACCCATCACATCTAAATAAGCCATACAGCATCAGCTCCAAAACAAGGTTATAATCCATGACTTCCTCAGGATTTCACCAACCTTAGTGTGACCCCATCTCCTTCCATTTATAACTTACCATTAGCAACCCTATACCATGCACACACACACAATTTCCTAGGAGAGGCTACGGATTCTTCCCAGTACTACTACCGCCTGCGTGTATTCACAGTACGTTGCTACCAGATTGCTACTGCGATGCCAACACCTCAGTTACTGATCACTAATTTAATTATCCAACCACCATTATGTTATGTTGTGTTACGTTTTGTTATGTTATGATAGCTGACTGCCAAACAGTCTTTCAAAAAGACTGAATAGCAACAATGTCACCAATACTATAAGAATACCCATCATTATAAAAATAAGACATCAGCTGCAAACTTTTCTGAAATGAACAGATGAAAATTATTTAATTTTAAAAAGGCTATGATTGCACATAAAAGTACTTCAGCTGCACAAGGAAAAAAAAGGTTTTTATAGATGAGAGTTTAATGACGCACAAAAAAATTACTAGTTCTCATTTCCAAATACTTAAGGAAATATCAACAGCATGCAACAAGCATTGTGATGTAGCTTCCCCTGCCAGTTAAAATTCCCAGTGTCCAACTAGTAGCCCCAGACAAACCAAAAGAAAATGATAGCAGTAGCTATGAAGTCCGTTCCTTGGTGGTTGAAAAAAATGCTCCTAAGTTTCAATAACAGTCCCACACAACAAGAAGGAAAAAGGACAGCAATGGCTCTGAAGCAGAACACTCCACAAATAGAACTTGCCTTTCCTTTTGAAAATAATCGGCAAAATGCTCAGTTTTGTTCTTTGATGATGTGAAAAAGTAAGCAATCATTCATAAACAAATTTCTTATTTATTTATTTAACATTTGCTTACCATGAAATTCCGACTAGGACAGAGCCTATATTCGGCAGAGGCCCTGGGAGAAACGCTCCAAATGTCTTTCTGGACATGCATTTTTTAAAAGAAAGCAGATTTAAATTCTACTCCTCTGAAGAACCACAGAAATGTTTACATTTTTAAAATCCAAGAAAGCTTGCAATCTAACATGTCTTCCCTTTCTAGCCCACAAGTGACTTTCCTTGACAAAACCTCACAAGAAACATAGCTTGGGAAGAAAAGTGCATTTTCTGTGGTTAAATCACACAATTCTCTGTCTTGTAAGACTTTGGGAATTTCCTGAATGAATCTTTTTAGCTTAGTTTACCCTTTTTATTGTTCACTGGTTTCCCATGTTTACATGCATTCTTCACAATTGGGTACACCCTGATTTTACAATGATTGTGTCTCAAAACCTTGACAAAACTGCTTGGATTTCTTGAATCTCAGTAAGGGATAGCTGCTTTGACAACACTGAAATGTTAAGACTGAGCTTCACTGAAAAGATCTACAAGATCCCTTTCTACTTACTCCTGTAACTCACTGCAAATACTAAACATCAATGACTCTCTAACAGTGTAGAACATTGTAATGTAAACACAGTAAAATCTGCCTGGCAGTGAAAAGGTCCCCACCATGTTGCCTGAAGCTAATTCTTCTGGACAGAAAGAAGCACCGTTACTTTTTCTCATCAGTATATTCTCATGTTCCTTCTTGTTTGTCATTCCAAATCATGTGCTGCTAATTTTCTAAAGCCAAGTGTTCTCCTCCTTCCAGGCCCCCATGCACTTCATAAGCCTATTCTTGAAACTCTGTTCATACTACACTATGAACTATGTGGGAATCACCCTCTCACTCATTATAAATGAACTCTATAGGCCTTGTCACCATATGATGAACTTCGAATGGTGAAAAAACTGTGCATATTTGAATAATCTCCCGGAATTTAGGAGGTAGGGCAGGTATTGTCTTACTCTCACTTAAACTAGTCTTTGAATGTTCTCGGCTAGGTCATAAGAACAGAGTTACACCTCCTCACAGTGACATTTCTTTCTGGATGGTTGGTGGTAGTTTTTACAAATTTACCCCACAGCACTTACACAAACAGGCCAGCAGGTCTTGAGTAAACTTAGCTCCTCTCTCAATCTGTATTTCTCAAGGAACACCTACCATGCTAAAGATTTCTAATAACCCAATTGTCACTTTTTGTACCTCAGCCACTGGCTCAGCGTACTTAGTAGCATGATCTATACCACCAGAAATATATACCTTTTAGCTGTCATACTTGGCGTACTGACAGGCCCCACAATAATAATACATGGCTAATCTCTAAAATGCTTAAGTGAAGCAGGCTTCACTTTGTCTACTGCCTTGCCAACATTTTGACACTGCTCCCATTTTACAGTATCTTGACATGTCTTTTGGAATACCTGTCCAATTAAAATGCTGCATAAGCCTCCTCCATGTATGATTTATGCTTAGCTTGAAAGATGTGCTCAGGAATAATTAAGAAACTTGATGAGCTGCATTAAGGTACAAAATTGATTAATACAGATCTTCCCTCATTCATTGTTCCCCTGCCTGTGGTAAACTGATATTGCCATAACATCTGGAAGGGGGAATGGGCTACTGAGCACCTTGGTGCACATCTGGGGTGCTTTAATATATAAAAAAATCATTATAAAGCCAGTAGTTTAAGCAATGCAAGTAGTTGTATCTGCATGACACAGTTGCTGAATACATGTCCTACACTTGCATTCAATATCTCTGGAATGGTGTATCCAGATTTGTCAGCATGTACTGCCACATCTCTCAGAAGTCCAGATTTTTGCTTCATATTTTTTTGTTCTGCTCCTCATAAAATTTGTATTCTCCTGACAAATCATTGAATAATGACGTGGATTGAAGTCACTAAATAATGACAGATATGAGTTTCAGACTTCATTTCTTTCAGAAAACACATGCCATTGCAAAGTCTATTATTCTTGCAACTTTTTAAGTTTATAAGAGCAATATTTAAAATCCGTCCCTATTTTTCAGTATTTGGCCCCCATTATTTTTGCCTATGTCCAGATTTGTTTGGGCCAAGAGGTTCAGAGATATGCATATTGCTGATTCTTCAGTATGGACTAGCTCCGAGCACTGGTATGTGCAGTATGTTAATTATGTAGAGAGGGCACCTTTGTAGCTCAGTGATGACAATCTTACCCAAGTTGTGGGCTAGACCAAGTACGTGGCATCAGCGTTTTGAACTCCTGGCTGCTACTGTGCCTTTTTCTTAACTTTAACTCCTTGAAGCCAAGCACAAGATTTGAAAATCTTGCTCAGTATGTTTTACATACAGGTTAAAAAGAAAGAAGTCTGATTTGGAGCTCAAAACTGATGCAACAGACACAAAAATAAAAGCTACCATACAATGGCTGCAGTCCTATAGACAAGCAAGAAAATGTTGAATTCTTAGAGACATGCACAACTTCCATTCATGCAGAGGCTCTGTTTTTCAAGCACAACACATTTAAAAATAAAATACCTGACGCCTTATGCTATAGGCAGCAAAGCTAAAAGCTAATTAAATAAAAGTGGGAGGGGATGGTACCAGTAGGACAAAAATTAGGGGCAGCATTACAGTTGCTAGGACTACAGCTGTTCTGAGAACCAAACTTTTCTGTACATGGTAAGTTTTCTGCCCTGTAATGAACTTTTTTAGTTAATAAAAAATCGCCGAGCTGACCGACAGGAGGAGGGTTGTCAAACTAGCCCCAGAAACAGTTGCAATAGTTCTAAGATACATCACTGATAAAAATCATATGTGTCATTGTGGTCACGGACCTTTGGGGTTCCTGACCTTTTCCAGGATCCTTCTTTAAATATAGAACATGGCTAAAGCAATTATATATCACATTTCTGTGAACGCACCTTACTACAATGTAAATTCTTATTAGCTGGTAATACTAGTACATTTGTTAGGATAAGTGACAACCATGAAGGGCACACCAAATGTTGCAAATGATTTTGTAAAAGGATGGGGTCATAATGGCACTTCAGGACATCACTGAAGAGGATGTTTTTGAATGAAGTATTTCAAAAGTTCTTTTGTAGCCATCAGACCTCCAGGGCAGGTGGGCTTCTGATCTTTTTATAACAATCTGGAAAATAAAAAAAGTCAGTGCACATCATGATACTTCTTTAAACTCTGGGGAAGTACGGTTATATACCTGGGAAGAAGTCACTCTCCACAAACATTGTGTAAAATATTTTCTCTTTCAAACTACATACTTTGCTTTGTGATAATTAAAGTAAACAATAATAACTGCTCATCAGAAACATGGGCAAAGCTGTATGCCCTGCAGACATTTATTTACTTATTTTACTGACATTAGTTTACTAGGAAATTCCGATTGGGGACAAGTGCCATTTTTCATTGGAGGCCTGGGGAGAAAAGTTCCATGGTATCGTAAATAGAAATAAATTTGCAGAATCTGCATGTTCAAATTCACTGCCACTTCAAGCCACTATTAATTTTATTATGCTATTGTTTGTTTATAACTACAGCAAACAAAATGGAAGGCTACTTCTTCCTTTTGTTATACACAAAACAAGCCCACGATTCATAGGAATAGTGCAATTCTGAGGAACAGTGCAAGTTAAGTCCCCTAAAGGCAGGCTTAATGAGGAACATGCAGTGATTTGGATTGAAATGATGTACACTACTGTATTTTCATAGCTTATTACCTAGAACACAGACAGCATATCCCTCTGACTGTTAGAAAGATAAAAAGAAGCATATTGGTTAAGGCCCCAAAAGACAGGCTAAATAATGAAGGCCATGGTCAAGGAGTGTAACCTACAGCTTTCACTTAAAGTCTTCTTGTACTGAGCACTAGTTCATTAGTTTATAGGTTAGCACATTTCTCCTAATGTCATACAGGCAATAAAAAGAAAACACTCTGCATATGCAACTTCATTTTACAATCCATTAACACAAGCTGTAACACTCCACTTTAAGTCATGCAACCACATCTATTATTGCTGGTTAACTAATGACAAATATGAAAAACAGAATTACTATAAAACATAATGTATCCTCAGATAATAAAACATTAAAGTGCATAAAGTCATCATGGCTGGTATTATTGAAATTATCATCCTTTCAGCTGCCTAATCTGCAATAAACTGTAAAAAGCTGCAATGCTGTCTCGAGATACAATTCTATTTTATTTTTTTTTTTATATACAAGTAAAAAGATTTCCAGCTCCAGTCCATACAAACTACAATACAAACGGAGGTGGCATCACAATAAGGTTACATAACAACACACAAAATCACTTCCAACTGCAAAAAACAAAGCACTTCTTTTAGGGGTGCCATAAACATGCATGGATTTTACTGTGGCTATCATAATCCATCTGTTGAATTAATTACACTAAGTTTAAGAAAACAGTCGAGTCCAAACAGGCTATGCAAACTTTTATTCCATAAAAACATGTAAAATAGTGATAAAACTGTGAGAGCTTTCGGGATAACCCTTCATCAGACAATGAAACAGCTTTCACAAATCTATTTAAATACATTTAAAAACATAACCACCAATCATCTCATTGCCCTCCCTTTCCTAAGGGTTGGTCTTAAAGGTATACATGTATTCAACCTTGGAGGATGGTTTGCCGCTAGTTCTATAAGCCAGTGTAGCTCATTACACCTCAGTGAAGTAATAAAAATAGGCTTATGTTAAAATACAGCAAATAATTAAACAAAACTGGAGAATCTTGTTAAGTGAGGATTGATTTAAAAATATAGTGGACAAAGAACCAAGCTTTGGTTTTAAACTCAAGTAATCTGAAAGATATGTTGTGTAAAGAACCAGGAATGAGAAATGTTAATATGTCAACATCAGATAGAACAGGTACTTTTCCTTGCAAGCATTGCAAGACATGCTTCATGATTATTGATAAGAATAGGTTTGTTCACCCCATAAATAAAAGGGAATATATATATATATATATATATATATATATATATATATATATATATATATATACACACATACAAGTTATATGCAGACTGCCATACGGAGAATGTGGTATATATAGTGATGTGTCAGTCATGCCCCAGTTACTTTGTAGGGAAAACGAATTGTAAATTGAAAATCAGAATACAACATCACTTGTACAGCATTACACAGAAAAATGAACAAAATGCCCTGTATGTACATACTTCTAAGGATCCAACACACACTTTTAAGTTCATGGTTATACAGGTTACTCATGTC
>NC_056738.1:159585060-159680060 GCF_019279795.1 Protopterus annectens
TGACCCACAAGCTTGATTTATATAGGGGTAATTTAAAAACTGCCTATGTCCATTGCAGGCATAGGTGCCAGATGAGGAATGAATTTCTGATTACCTATCCAAGTTGCACTTAAATAGGATTAGGAGGGACTCTGCTTCACATAGATGGGGAAGCCTGTTCCATCCAATGGGAATTCTCTGGGAACCTTATCTCTCTCTCCAACATATCCCGTTTATGTCATAAGCAAAATTTAGGTCTTTTAATCTAGTAGCTCTGATGTTGTTTGTTTTGCGGATGTGGAAAAGGTTCATCAAAACAGGGTCCTGGCATGCCTTGTAGGCCAGACAAAGATAATCTCTCAGAAGTCTGTACAATGCCAAGTAAAGAGACAGGGATTTCAGACAATCATCTTAGGCATTGTGTTTACCCATTGTATTCTTTTTGTAAGGAACATTTGAGGATGTTCTATTTGCTCCACGTGTCTGGTCAGGTACATACCAAAGATGGCATTATACTCTATGATGGGCCTGATGAGGGGGGATTACAGTGATATGATAACCTCTCTGGACCTAGATGACATGCCCTTACTTAGGAGCTGAGCAACATAGAAAGATTTTCTTACTATCCTGTACATAAGTTGGTTGAAGGCTAGGTTACTATCTACATGGGTTCCCAGATCCCTGACTAGTGACAACTTTTAGTAGAAGTTTATTGATGATTTAGTTACCCAGGATGGATAAACTTCCCAAAAGGTACTATTTCTTGGCATTGAGTTTTAAGACGTGGCTTTGGCACCAACAGTTTGTCTGTGCTAGACCTTCCTGAAGGGTGTTATCTCTGGGGGAATTCAATGACTGCTCCCGGTTTGCAATCATCTGCGAACTTGGTCAGTGAGAGGACTTTGATAATGAATTTCACCTCCAAGAAATACATGCCAAAAAGGAATGGGTCCAGCACAGTGTCCCCAGGAACTTCACTGGTGACCAGCCTGTTTGTGCACAAAAACATAGGTCCTGAAGTGTACTGAAGTATTGTGGAATATATTTTGTGGTGTGTCAAAGACACTCAAAAAGCAGACTCCCACATATTCCATTTAATTATTTTTCTGTACTTTTATGTTAGAGCAGTGCTTTCTACTGATTTCAGTGGGATGGATCAAATGCAGATTTAGGTACCTTAGACAGATTTTTATGAATGAAGCACTTAGTGAGTGATTTTCTACTGTACTGTCTGAGGTACGTTTTAACATTTCTCTTTAGTAGTGTCAGTGCATATGACATGCTTTATCCATTTGGTGAGGGTTATAGTAATATTTGTTAGTTTTATAGTTTAGTTTGATTCAGTTTAGACACTTACAACTGGATCGGTTTTGTCATTAATGTTTTCTAATTAGATACATTTGTTTGGTATTTTTAATTCTTTTAATTTTTTCCTTCTAATAAGAATGAATTTCACTATTAATGGGTTGATTTAGGTGAGTGTTGTTTTTGGATGGTGAGAGTGTGGATATTCTGTTCAGTATAGAAAGTATCTTTTCTTCTTTAGCTATGAAAGGGAATTGTAATCGGTGTTCCAATGTTTTTATTTTATGTTATGGTTAAACATGGTTGCTGTAAGTGGGCTGGGAAGTTTCAAGGTTAGAATAACGATTTATATTTTCGGTTAGCAGTATATAAAATTTACTTCAGTTCTTGCCAACTTGTGTAAACATGGTGGGTTCAGGGTATTTTTTTATACCTCTGGTTATGCATCCAGGGTAGTAAGAAAATCCTTCTATTTTGCACAGCTTATACGTAAGGGCATGAAATATATATTTACCTTGTCCTTGTGGCCTGGATCATAGCCAGCTGAAAAAGGATTATGGTCCAGTCCACACACCTACTTACTGAATGATAAATAAATTAATGTATATACTAACTAAATTAGTCTTTTAATGTACTAATGAATTCACCCTCTGTGGTTCACAGAAACTTATAAAGGCATAATACTCACAGGTCTAAGTACTCACTGGCAAAGATACATCATTATTTATTGCAAGACAGCTACCAGGTTTTCTTGCAATTATTACTTATTGAAATGCTAGTAATCAATGCAGAAGACAGATGATTTACAAAACTCTAACAACTCATAAGTTAATGGTCCAGTGTGATGATGTTAATTTTCAGTCCCTTTAGGCTACAGGTACTGCAGTCATATTGTGAGAGAATGGTTTATGTGCATATGTGTTGCTTATTTTATGTCTAGTTTCAGAACAAGTTTACTAATGCATTATATCAGAAAATAAACATTAGAAAGACTTTCATATATACAATAGACTAGTTAAAGTGAAAATAATCTGCCAGTATAAAACAAAAAGTTTAATAACATGACCTGCTGACACAAATGAAAATGAATTCCTGCAGTTGGTTAATATGTTGCATGGTACAATTTACACATTAATCTATAACATGAGTGCTATGGCACCAAAGAATCTACAAACTTGAATTGACATGGATGCGCCAGTAATGTAACAGACTGTTGCTGCTTGCCTTTGACACCTACTGCTGCTTTCTGCACAATTATTTGGTAGTGAAACATATAGAATATGCAAATATGCCTTCACATGGAAATAGGACACAGATTAGTTAATAATAAAAAATGGCTTTAATCTGATTCTAGCAACTACCTACATAAAGATGTCCATTCTGCAATTCCATTTCACATAAGCATCTACCCAGGTGGGGCTCTAAAAGAAACTTGCATCCTATATTCATGTTACTACCATGGTTTACATTATGTACTGCCACTACTTCCCTTGGATTACCTTTTATTTAGGCCTGAAATTAATTTTGTCCCTTATGTGTATACTGTTATTGCTGCCAGAGTACAGCTATCTGGTATCACCAAGCAGAAAAAATTGCAAGTCAAGCTGGAATACATCAGAGATGGTAACTCCAACCGATATGTTAGTTGCTTTCAATCAATGCACACTTTTGTTTGGCTCCCTGGCCAAACTTCCTCAGACTGTAAAAAAGTTTCATTTAAAAACATTCCAATAAAATATAGCATAGCAAAATCACAAGCTTCAACACCACCATCGGTAGTGCACAGGCCTCACTTTAATCAACACAATAATTGTTAGCACCTATCCGCCCTTTAAAACATCCATTACATACCTAAGAACAAAACAGTGAGCGGATAATCTAACCTCACATTCACATATTTTAAAAACCCTGTTAGATTAGGCATAAAAATGCAAGATAAATCTGGCAACAGTAAATCAAGTGCGGATGGAATCACTACTTAAAATAAATCCTATAAGACTTAACATACGAAGCAGAGGGAGACAAATCCCTTACATAGGTACTTTAAGGATGCATTGGTCACAGAAAGGAAAAATGTCACCTTCTTGTTGAAATTTTATAAACACAAACAAACTATTGCATTGGTATAACATTCGGCACATTCTTAACATTTAGTCTTACTGCCATTTAAGCTGGATGGCGTTTATGGTCCTTCATAGTGGCTCCTTTTATATATATAAATAACTCTTTTTCAGCCAGTTTACACATTTTCAAAGATAACTGGAGTCAGCACAATAAACATATACAACCCCTCCTTCACAAAGTTGATGTGACGGCAGGCATCTCTTCTCAGAGTTCTGCCCATAAGAACTCGCTCGTAATCAAGTGGGCATGTTGTGTTGCCTTAAGACTAATCAGTCAACAGCAACAACAAAACCTACATCGCTCCACAAGAAAATGCTCATCCATCAGAGCAATGAGCGGAAATAACGGATACATCAATTTAAAAGCTAGAGCTATCATAGTGAATGAATGCACCTACTCTAAGCAGCGCACTTAGCCTAGTCTCCGATTATAACGCTAATACTAAATAAAGCCAATCAAGAATTTTAAAAAAAGATAGAATGACATAAAACAGAACCAGAGGGTTCCCCCATAAATCGAAGGGGTAATGGCTTATCTTGTATGACTTTAGAGTATAGTAGGCACAAAACAGTGCTAACTAAACTACAAGCTCACACATTACAACTATAACATAGAGCTAACCTATATGTCCAAATGATGGTACATGGGTATCAAACCACCATATCCAAACATCGAGTCTACTACAAATTTGCTAAATCAAAAGTAACATGCATAAACATTTTGTAGAAAGTAACACGCATAAACATTTTATAGAACTATCTTATGTAACTATATTATGATATATCATATGTTAGGAGTTTAATGAGCTCATATAAGGGTGCTCTTAAGATAAAAGTAACATGCACAAACATTTAATAAAGCTAACTTATATGACTATATTATAATATATCATATGCTATGAGTAAATTAACTCAATAGGGATGCTCTTAAGGGTCTACACTAATGTTTACATTAATTTATACATTACATAAAATGCATTATCTTCCCAAACTTTTCAACTTTAGGACACATTTAATCGAACAAGCATTGTTCAAGCCTGGGTATTTATGGGCATAGAGCCTGATTTGCCAAAGCAATGCTAGTTCTTCTAACTTTAAACTCACAGGGCCACCTCTTATATTGTGTGTAACACAATCGATTGCTGAATATTTAAATGAATGGCCTGTGAAACATGAAACATGTTTAGCTAAGGCTTTTTCCATCTTACCCTTGCTAATTGCATATTGGTGCTCATAGATGAGTTTGCGGACCTTCTGATCTGTTTTGCCTATATAATAGGCAGGGCATTGTTGACATTTAGCAAGATAGATGACCGCCTTTGAGTTACAGTTAAATTTGTGCCTAATTCTATATTCCATACCATTGATGTGGAACAAATTAATAACTCCTATGTGCCTACAAAAATTGCATGCCTCACATCTAAACATGCCGGTCAACTTAGGTTTCCTTATTATTTTTACTTCCAATAGGTTCTTCAAGTTAGGACCCCTCTTGAATATTCGGTGGACCTCCTGTTCTACTCGCCAAATCTACATTGCTATTAATTAGGTCCCAGTTTTTATTAATGATATACCTAACCATCTCACTATCCATGTTAAAGGTAGTAATCAGGCACAAGGAAAAGTTGACTACTCTGTTCAAGGTAGATTCCTCTATGATGGTTCTCTATTCAATTTCTCTAGTGGGGCTACTCCTATTACTGTTACTCAATATAGGGGCATAAATCCCACTATTTCTCTTAAGTTTAACTTCCAAGATCATAGAATCAATCAATTTTTCTGGGTAGCCCCTACTAAGAAACATCCTTTTTAATATCAGGCATTCATTGATGAAATATTCATCCAGGGTTATTATCCTTGCTGCCTTTAGCAACTGTCCTTTAACTATGGAATATTTCTGGTGATAGGGTGGCTACTGGAGAAGTGCAGGAAAGAGTTTGAATAAGTAGATTTTCTATACACTCTTGCTGCAAGGCCCTGGTTGCGGGCATCCTTCCTTAAATTGATGTCCAAATAACTAATCTCATCTTTACTAAAGCTGAATGTAAATTTCAGAAAATTTGTGGCGTTCTTGAGATAGTCAACCAGGGTCTTAACATATCCCTATCTTCCTTGATTATGATGAAGATATCATCAATGAAGCGTGTGAAAAAAAATCATTTCATCACTAATTCACTTTAAAAACTAACTCATGTTACCACTGGGCCATGACTAAATTGGCCACACTTGCCCCACAAGGTGATCTCATAGCCACCCCTATCTTTTGCAGATAGTATTCCCTCTTGAATAGGAAGAAATTACTGGATAAAGTTAAGTCCAATAATTTGAGCACTAAGTCGATTTCCATTTTAGCAGCACCCCTCAAGAAGGATCCTATCCACTCTAACCCTACTTCATGGGGAATTGAGGTATACAAGTCTTTCACATCTATTGTGAGGAACCCATGGTCAAACTTTAACTGATCTATTTTCTGCAAAAAAAAAAAAACCATGAGGCCTTACAAATTTGCGTTTCCAGAGGTAGGTATTTCTTTAAAATGGAATCAACCCATTTGGCGCAAGGATAAGTGATCGAATTCCTTGCATCCACCAAGGGCCTCATTGGGGGGGGGGGGGGGGGTCAGTCATAACTTTGTGGATTTTGCGGATCTCAAACAAAACTGGAGTTCGGGGAAATGGCACTCTCAAATAATTGTATATGTTCATATCAATTCTTCCATCAATAAAGAATTCCTCTATTTGGCTCCTAATTCTTTGTTGGGCCACACTGAATTCATTTAAGGAAACCCTTTGGTATGCTTCTGTAGCCAAGATCGTATGCATCCTTGCTACATAATCCCAATTATCCAGGCTACATAATCCCAATTATCCATTAAGACAAGACCCCCACCTTTATCAGGCTTACTGACTCTCACATCTGCTGTTCTTAGGAGAGTCAAAGATTCCCACTCTTGTTTAGAGACACTGTAATTTCTACTAAGTGGGGTAAGCTGTCTCACATTTGTTCTACCATATATTGACTGGATGTCCAGCTCACACATCCTTTCAAATGCTTGTAATGTTGGATTAGTCGGGGGGTTGAATGTGCTGGCTATATGCAAGGGGTTATTCATCTCGGTTACACCATCCCCCAATAGAACCTTTAAGTTAAATTTCCTAATCAAACATTTAAAGTAGTCGATAATTGTCCTTGATAGGTCCATATGAAAACTATGGATGAACGTATACCCCTTCGCCAGCAATTCTACTAAGTCCAATGATACAGATAGTGATGAAAAATTATAAATATTAAAGTCACCTGTGATATTAGTGACTACTTTGAGTCCATCATTAAAGCTGGTTTCTATCTTCCATTTGTTGGACCTCTGTTTGTTCCTCCTGGGTTGTGGCTTGTTTTGTTGTTTGAGAACGGCACCCAGCTGGTGTGGGTCCCGAAAATGTTGGTGATTTAGCTGTTGACGTTCCTGGTTCTTGATTCTGTCACTCCTCCTCCTCATGTCACTAGTCCCAGGGATGGCCTCCGGTTCGATGATTAAGTCATCATCTGGAACTACATTTGATTCACTTTGTCTCTCGTATTAAGGTGGTGTTTATGGTTGACCCATCCTTGTGACAATGGTGGTTGTGGATAGGCACATCCACTATAATATGCCTGTCTATCATGCTCTAGTTTCTTCACTTTAGTGGCCTTTAATTTAGTTAGTAGTTGATCAATACTACTAAAAATTCTGGTATAGTCTTATTTGTACATAGAGAAGGCCAGATCTAATTTTATTTCATTATCTAACAATCCAACTTCTTTGGACAGTTCCTCCACCCATATGGTATAGTGTTTAATCATCAATTCCATCAGCTCCATACCCTGTCTGTCAAAGAGCTAAATGAGTTACAGATGGAAGGGTGAGGTAGCCTCGGGCCCAGTAGGATACTGGGCCTTCCTTAACCCCTTTGGTACCAACTGTTGCTTGATACATTCCTTAAAGTACTGTATTTCCAGTTGCAACTTCTTGACTTTCAGAAGTTTATGATCCAAATTATTTAATTTCTCATTGATTGATACCGATGATACTTGATTTGAATCCAAACCTCCAACTAGTTGTACCCTAGCAGAGGGTGATTGATCGAATGATAAGGCTGAAATGCCATTTATCCAGTCCTCAAGAATGGGGACCCCAATAAGCCCTGAGGTAGAATTCAACTGGTTAGTACTATTAATCTAATCTGCATTCATAGCTGGTAAGTTGGTATTATTGTGCTGGGACCCAGGTCCAGTCAACAAAACCCTCTGCTGATGAGGTGAGGTAAAAAAAAAAAGGTTTTCTTTATATATTTATTTGGCACAGTTAGACCTTTAGTCATTGGTGTTGGTTTGGTCTGTATAATTTTTCTTGTATTTTAAATGGAAAATAGCTGAGCTGTGAATGTCACATCAGAAATGTATTAAACAAAAGTAAAATAACTGCAAAGTACTTCTGGGCACATACTGTTGGGCAGTGCAACTTGAAATTTGCAGGGAATTGAACTCTACAGATGCTACTAATTGTGCTATTTCTAGCTCACATTTTTTTAAACAATTTAAGACGGCCACCAAAGAGCACTTTAAAAGTCACTGGTCCTGCCACTGCACTCTCCCTCCTTAACATCCCCTACTTCTCATACCTTAATCTACTTTTTGCCCTTAACGCACTCTTCTCACTAGCTCTCTCTAATCTTCCTTGACTACTCTTTCTACTGTCTTCTAAAATCTATAAAGCAAATCGCCCCAGAGAAACATTCCGTTGTAATTGTCTTGTCTTCATGCAACTACATTATGATAAAACTGGGTTTTTGTAACCACTTAACCCAAAAACTATTTTCATCTTAATGACACATTTCTTTTTATACATCTTGAAATAGTTATGCTATACTCCTGATTATTGACACTGTATAACATTGTATTACTACTTAATGTCTTGTAATAATCCTGTAACATTGCTGTTTAATGCTAATTTATAATAACAATTGTATAATATGTTGGAGCTTTTCTCCGCAGGCCTCCACTAAAAAAAAGGGCTCTTTAGCTCAGTTGGACAATCCCGGTCAACAAATGTTAAATAAATAAATGTTTTGTATTATTTAGCACAGAAGTAAAGGTTCATATTTGCCAGTATGCATTTCAGTCATCATAAGTGGCTATGCTCGCATAACTTCAAGTAATTATTCGTAAATTATCTCTTACTATTTTAACTGGAGTTAACTTTCAACCCTCTAATATATGAATTATAAAACACAGCTATGAACATTTTTGTACTTTTTTAAAGGTTCATATAAGATACCGAATTTTCTGTATTATACATACATATTTCTATTTATACAGCTATAGGTGTGCAACTTATATATATATATATATATATATTTTTTTTTTTAATGTGTGTGTGTGTGTGGGGGGGTTTATCTATATACAAATCTATGGGTATATATGTCATTCCATCTAAAAGGTAACATATCAAAACAAAACGTATCAAATATAACTTATCTAAACTCATTTACTCATTTTATCTAAACCAGCAAAACTAAAAAAATATATACGAAGAAAGAAAGAAAATGTTTATTGCAGGGGTCAAGCCTCCCTGCACCCCCTATATGGCTGGATTTGCACCCCCACACACCTAACTTACATCAGTCACAATAGTAGAAGAAAGGGAAAAACTCTAGAAGTGCACCACCAGCTTGCACAATACATCACACTGTCATGAAGCAAACTGCGATATTACTTACAAACCGTTTAAGACAACTCATACCAGTAATCAAAAATCATAAGTTTCCCTAATCATTGTTATAACTGATAAAATGTACTGAAGAATTATATAAATTGTGATTAAATAATTTTTGATGTCTTTGTGATTAGCTAAAGTAATAAAAAATTTCAACGACACCCACAGCTATGCATGTGTGTGTGTGTGTGTTTTCAAAACTGTACTAAGCAGAGGTTCAGAATGCATGCATTGTGCGAGTCATAAATCCATAGCTTTAATATGTGACCACTATGATAGTGTTCTGCATATCTTTTTGGCACAAGCTTCTGGGTAATGTTATAACAAAATAGTTAACAATTATGTGAGATGCACTTCCAAAAGCAGCATTAACATAAATTAACACATAGTTTCCGATACACTTTTCAAGGACTGTAAATTGTAAACAATTTCTAGCACTGAATAACTTCTGTTTTAATTCACATGAAGTACTGACATTTTCATGAACTACAATGATGTTATCTTCTTTTACCTACTTGTGCCATGAGCACTCATTTTTTTATATAGTAAGTAATGACTTCCTCCTTACAAAATCTCCTTTTACGATTTTACCACAGGCAAAAGCAGCAGAGGGTTGTGTACAATAACAGCCACTTTGATTATGTAGATAAGTTAAGAAAATCATAAACATATGCACAGCTTCATATAACTTCTCTAAATAAACATATAAATGGCTTCACATGTTGAAAGGTGCTTACTAGGCTACTGGGCCAGGTGGATCTTTAGAAGCCTAGTCATACATTCCCATGAAGCTTTTAGCCATTATACGTTAAGTAGAAATAAACCAGAGAGGTGCAGGACATTTACATGTTGTCTCCATCCAGGATGGACAAGGGTGATAAACCAGGGGTAAACTTGTGGTTACCCATCCATTCATCCAGATTATGTCTGAATAGTACAAGGAGTACTTTGCATGATATAGAGATGGAGGAGATTCCAAAAAGTGTCACCCTCTGTGATGCACATGTACCCCTCAACATGCTGAAGTTATACTGCAAAGGAAACAGCTGTCTTGATTGGTGCTTATGCCCCCGTTAGTCTTGTGAATGTTTAGTAGGTCTGATAAGACAGGCTCTCTTTAGTACGTGAGGCAGAGATTGCCTCCCAGTAGCCTGTACGACATGAGAAGAGGATCAATGCTTTGAGATTACTTGCATAGTTCTTTTTTTCTGATTTAGACCTTTAGTTATGTATGAACATAAAACAGTTTACCAGCAATTAAAAAATGTTAGAGATGTGAAATGGCCATACCTCTTACATCCATTTGTGTCCAACCCAGCAGGCCACATTACTTGTGCTATATCCTGATGCACTATTCTCAGTACCAGACTTGTGGGATAGGAAGTCGTCCTACACACTCTACATTCTAAAACAGCAGTCCTAACTACTACAACACATGATCCATAGTGACATTCCAGGGTTACTGAATATTTTTATACAAACATGGACATTAGTAAAACTCAGGGATTATCCGACATGAATGACTGCACCTTTGTTTTACAGTGACATACATACAATGTAACAACCTTATAAATGAAAATGATTCATCATGATTTCCTAAAATACTATGTCATAAATTGCACATAGCAACTGCTGTCCAGTTTAGGCTGACGCATGCCTGCAGATTCATGTGAAAGCATATTGTCTCAAATAACCACATGGGGCATTATTTAATATTACTTGAGAAAGTCATACACTACAACCTAGTCTGCACCTCCCAAATGCCATAAACGGTTTACAATTCTATGTTCTAATACCTTTGTTAAAAAATGAAAGGATGAAATGCATACCATCATATTTTAGAATTCAGTCATATACATATTAGTGCTTTCTAACTTTTAATACATGTTTTTTGTTTCCAAATGCAGTTGCTGGAGTTAACTAAAACAATTCTCACACAGTAGCTACAAACGTCCCCAGTATGCGTACACAGCATGTCTTCCATGAATGGCCTTCAAAACAGAGCATACTGTAAAGCAATAGCATCTCATGTTAAAGTGCACTTTCTCAGACACTAAATTCTATAAAGGTCCGGAACTATCACCTCAAGGTCATGTTTACATAACAGAGAATACGCACTACCTTTATTTCTTTAACATATCACTAGTTCTTTGTAAGTACACATTATTCACATTGCTGTCCTTCACCTGTGCAAATGTACCCTTTTACAAAACTACAGTAACACAAAAACTAGCACAATCACCATGCAAACTATGTTGCAGCAAGAGAACAGCATGAATGTGAGTCACACAATACAATTTCATAAAAAAGATGCATGTAGTTTAAATATATTGTAAAACAAGTCCTATGAATTCAGTACAACAGAAATGGAATACATGTGAATAAAGACAATGTTTAATGCCTTTGACTAAGAAAAATTATGGTGACAGCATGACTGACTGTGATATGATAATATAAAATAAGAATGTGCCTCTCAGGAGCCAAATCTACATTGCAGGGTGCATAGTTTCTAAAGATTTAAACAGGTGTTTCTTTTCAATGAGAAATATACTATTTTTCTTTATCAGGAGAGCTACCAGTATTTCATTTGGTATTTTTTGAGCAGATCCCTATATATCATTCTGCATTTCTTGAGCTTATGAAAATCTTAGAGAGTATTTTACTGGACTACATCTCAACTCATGGATAGTACACTATCCTATGCTATTCATTCTACTGACTCACACCTTTGATACACCAAGAAAAAGCTGACATTTACTGCAGTTGTCACATATAGTAGTCAAAGATTTATTCCATGCAAACAAATTAGTGAACTACAGTGCAAAAAATCGGCTCATCTGTACACTATAAATTATTAACGGAATACAGCATGCCTGTAATATCAGGAAATCCCCTTAGTTCCTCTCTTGTGCTCTGCTCTGATAAATCTGCATCGGTTTTAATGAGACAATAAATGTTTATTTCTCTTCCGCTAGGTTTTGAAGCCCTTTATTCCCATGATACTGCAATACTCTTTCATAGAAAGAAGTCCCTGTGATTTGGTGTATGAAAGTGGAGGAAACTCCACTTTAATGTTCACTCTGACAGGACTTAGTTCAGAAAATTACCTAGTCTTAGCAAATTATCAAGGCAACATGAACAATTGAAATATTATGTCATGTAACGGTCATAGAAATGAGAGAGTATGATAATGTTAAATGTCTTGACCTAGTCATTAATAGACCTTAATTATTACATGACTTGGGTGCTGAGTGCTGCCCCCATCTACTTCCTTTTTAGAAATGCAATCTATTCTACAAGTTCTGGTATTCTTATTTTTCCTACCAGCTGTGTCTTACTCTACTGCCATTTCATTGTTGTCCATTCTTTTATCATGCAGGCTACCACAATCACCAAGTATGAACACAACTTTCACACTTTGAGATCATAAAGTGAAAACTACTGCATCTTCCATGAACATTGCCTTTAGTTTTGAATACTACCATGGATATGGTCAGTTTTTTGCAACTTTTCATTACAAGCCAGTCAGAAATAATCTGATTTGGGACAAACTATTTCTTTAAATTTGTATTGTTTTTACTCACATATGTATTTAGTTTTCCTTGTTCAAGTTACTGCTTTAATGCAGAGCTTTTTTTCATGATCACTAAACAGTCTAGACAATGCATAATTTATATTACAACACAACTATCTGGCCAAACATAAATATTCACATAATGAGTCTACCTGTACATATGATAAATATGTTATTTCTAAACTGTGTAAACCAAATACTATGAACAATATATTACACTTTAATAATATTCAGATATTCAAACCATTCTATTACTATTATACTCCTTTAGAACAGATTTTACAACAAGCAATCTTATTGCATGTGAACCCATTTATAACTACTAAAAATTCATTCCTACTGTATTTAATCCTCTTAAAATCTTTCTTCCAGTCTTTCACATTTCCTGATAACTGACAACTGAAACAACCTAGCTGAAATTGACATTTCCAAAGCATGGATTACTTCCATAATTATCTGCACCAGAGTAGTTTCTCTCCCTCCCCCTCCCTCATATTATGACATGGCACTAAACACTCCACACACTGTGTACTTAATACTTCACACATTGTGACTTTTTGCACTCTCATTCTCAACCACTTCTGTTACTTCGTTTTTGTTCACGTTCCAGTAGACCTGTTTTCTGCACTGAGCTACTTGTCAGATTCAAATAAAGTTCATGTATGATCTTACCAAAAGTGTAATCCACCACAGTCAAAAATTTGTAAGACACTCCCTCCTGACCCCTTCTTCTCTTAAATTGGGATTTCTGAATGCCACAATGCTCAGTTATAAAAGCATCATGTCTGCCATTGCTTAAGTACTGTGAGCTCTGGACACTAGATGGCTAACAACTGTAATGCCAACCGAAATATAGCTGACTATTATTAACATTGCCCTATGAATAATCTCCCTGAAGGACTGCTTTTTATATCTATTTCTATATCAATATTATCCCACAACACTATCCCCCTTTCACTGGCACCTGATACAAGGCATTCATTAAATTTAAAGTTATTTTTCTTGGTGTACAGATTGTCTTAGTAACACAGACTCATCTGGCCAACTCATGTTGATACTATTTAACCTTACATTCATGTGAAGAACAACCACAGCAGTAAAATGCTATTAGTTTCATTAGTTGGAGAAAAGTATATCAACTTGCTTGTTTGTTAGACAACACATTTTACACAGTATGCAAAAGGAATGATGATTAATGGAAACGAGTTGTTGCTTCTCACAAAAAAAATCTCTCTCAAGTTTAATCACGAGAAAAAAACGACGTGCGTAATAAAGGACAACAATATGGAGGACAGTTGCACATTTTTTATAAAATGTGTATAATGTTAAGTAACTAAACTGTATATGAAGTTACAATGCAATCATTTCTGAAATCATATTTCCTTCATATCGGTATTCCAAGACTTTTTCACTTTCAAGCAAGACAGTTACACGTGTGTGTGACAGTCTATAAATGTATATGTGTGCGCCTATAAATAAATATATTCACATATATATATATATATATATATATATATATATAATATGCATATGTGTACATATACATACACACAAACGGATATGCATGCAAATATCCACACAGATTATATATTCTTATACAACCCACACATACACATGCATACATTCAGATACACGCACACTCACACACGTATAATGTTCTTCTAGGGATCCGTCCCGCACATTTGACCTGAATGAAACGCAGCATACCAGCTCATCTCTCAGTACCCGACCTATGCTATTGAATGGAATGAAATGTCACACCCCTCCATTCACCGGCTGCACATCCAAACACACTTTAATCACTTGAATTACTGCAAAGTTGTTTAAGACAACATTCTTATTCAACGTGCAAGACTATATTAAAGCCTAATTAAAGGGTCACTTTGTGTCCTGTAAAATATATGCAAGATAGCAAAGAAAAAAAAACAACCATCTTCTGTCGACACCACATATCTACTCCGTTCTATGCATATTCCTTATTCCTCACCATCCCCCAAATACAGCATCAGACTTGGAAGCAGATGTCACCAAGCTGCAAATAAGTCAGCATCTCCACACAGCATATTTTCTTCTTATCTCTGATTTTTACCTGCATCATCCAACACTGTCCGCTGCTGAAGCAGCACGTACGTCCTTCCAATACATACTCCTCAGTACGAAGCCCTTCGACTGAAAACACGGCATCCGAATTACATGTGACCACCCTAATAAGAAGCCAGTCTCAGAATAATATATTCTTGCACCTCAGCTGACGCTGGAAATATCTCCTCCTCCTCCCCCTAGTTAGTTTAGACATTGGTACAGTCCTCAGAATTTGTGTCTCCTCTCCCTGTTGATTATGGCTTCAGTGGTTCGTCCTTAAAGCGGTTGACGCATACTCTTAATGTGAAACAAATTAGAGGCGGGCTATTGAATTAAAGAGTTTTATTCTGAAGTTGAAGTGAATTTTCTTTCAGTTGATTATGTGAAAAGAAAATCAGATAGGAACTGGTGGTTACTGGAATTTGTTGTAATTAAGTATCTCAATGGAAATAACACCATACAAATGAACGAATAATTCGGTCCTATTTGGGACTAGAGCGCTCAGCCTTCCATCTTCAAAATGTGGAATATTAGCCCTCATAATGTGGAACAAATGGGAAAAATGCGGAACGCGTACTAATGGCTTGCTAACAACTTCGGCTAGGAATGTCATAGGATGGTTAAATATGCTGTCTTTACTTATAAAAAGATAAGTTAGTGAATTATTATGATTCATTTCTATTTACTATGGATGTCAGTTAAAAAATTCCTGAAAATGAATGTGTGACAGACCCTTTCAATGTGGAACTTCGACTTTTAAGACACCAAATGAGGTACATTCCTTAGAATGAGGAAAATTTGAAAGGCACGTTTGGGACTTGAACCAATATGCTGTGGTCGCAGCTGAGTAATGCGCTTACGAGAAGACTCTATGAAGCTGTTCACACTCTGTTGGTTCAGCGGCAGGTGTCGTGGAGTGTATGGGTTCAAGTCTCGGTGAGAGCCAGTGTCTTCCTTTTTCGGTTCTGTGATTCAACAATGCCTAAACAGATAGCTAGCTAGCTGTGTGTGTGATGTTTGCGTTTAAATTTAACCATGTCAGGCCGAGACCAGTAATCTGTTGTTTGTGAGGAACTTGTTTTACATTTTTGCCTGCATATTTTCTTTAGCAGTGGTTTCGTTTAGCTGGACCGTTATATTGTAGACGGTACCCCTCAATTGTACCTCCATTCCGAGGAATGTTCCTCTTTTGAGGTCTTAAAAAGTTCTTGTTCCCAGAAATTCCAAGTTGAAAGGGTCTGTCGCACATTCAGGGTTAGCAGTTTTTAACTGGTGTCCATGGTAAACCGAGCTGTATCTCATTAATTTATAAGAATAAATATTCTGTAAGTAAAATATCACATACTAATATGCTGTCCATTCTCCGAGCTTCCTAGGTGAAGTTAAGATGTCCGTAAGTGTTCGACATTTTACACATTTTTTTGCACAGTATGAGCGAGGTAGTGTTCCTCACGTAAGAGTCTGCGGGTTGAGAGCTATGGCAACTGTCTAGGTTTTCGTGGAATGGACAGATTTTTGCCTTTTATATTTGGGTTAGTTCCTCGTAAAATGTATGATTTTCTGACTAATCATTAAGGTTTGAAGTCACATAATAGTGACAGACATTTGACTTTCATATCCTTTAGAAAATAAATGTTAATGCAAAACATGTTGTTCTATCAACTTAATTAACAGCGATATTTAAAAACTGTCCCCGATTTTGGGCCTTTGTCCCACAATGATGTTTTGGCTTTGTCCATATTTCTTATCTAAAGAGATTGAGAGGTATGATGTGAAGTGAAGTCAAACATAATTTTGATTTTAATTGGCTTGGTGTTATTAATGACATGTCACGTAAACAAATCATGCATTCTTAAAGTACGACTTCGACACTCGATATTTTATGTAAATAGTTGTCAAGGCTTATAGCCAGAATTGTTAGCTAAGATAAATTCGTCTACATTGGGTGCATTGACAGCGCTTTTAACAAAATAAGTTCTGAACAAAAAAACAACTAATGGTATTTACCCTCACAAAACTCTCCCTTCGATATGAACACATTCCTATTTACTAGCTTAAAATAACATCTATTCTCTATGACTATAACTCATCCTTTACTTGGTGTCCACTAAAGGTGCAAACGTAGTTTCAGTCCAACTCTACACAACTCTAACAACAACAATCAAAACTAGGCCTGCTTAAAAAACAAATGTCTATCATTACTCTATCCTCTAAAACTCTAAAATCAATCTCTCTTCTTCCTTCTTCCTTTTCTCCCCTCTTCTCTGCTAATCCCTCTTCAATCTTCTCTAAAACAACTAAAACAAAAAACAAACAAAAAAATGCTATAACTTCCGCACACCACAGGCTCCACCCCTCACTCCACCACTGCTCCTCTCAAAAGAAACTAAGCTGGCTGACCTTGCTAATCAACTCAACTACACTCAGTTAACTTAACTCACAAGCTCATTCTAACCCATCTCTGTCCCTCCTGTCCTCCTCCCCAGGATGCACCTACCTAAGGGGCCTTTTTTAAGGTCTAACAATCAACTCCTATTAGAAATTGCAAAACAACCAACGTCCTCCTCCAAAAAAAACTTACTTTAACCTAGCTCTGCCCTCTCTCCTGAACCTCCCTCCACCAAGGGAACTAATACTCTCAATAACAACAAAAAAATCCCTTCCTATGTATCTAAGGTCCCATGGGAATGTGCTCTCCCCCCCCCTCATAAATCAAGCAAATGGGAATGCTCCCTGCTCCACCCCTCATAAAATATGATATTTACATCTTCCTTAAACCAACTGCAAATAAATAAATAAATAAATAAGTTGAAATGGTAAATGCCAGTGAATACATAGTGTCTATCAGAAACTTTTTGTCAATGCCACTGACTAGCTTTTCAAGTGACTTCTCCCCCACCCTGTTTGGGGCAGTATTCCTTGCGCGCTACCCGTCCTTACTGCAAGCTTGGTAAGTACGTGTTGTAGTAGGAATACCAGTCGGGGACTGGGGCAGCACTACTATTGATTTTCTGTAATGGTACTTTTTTGCACATAGCGCAGGGGTGGTGCACGTAGCGAAGAGCTGAGTGCAAGCCTGGAAGAAGAAAACCACTGCTGCCATACGTTTTGTATAGTTCTCCATTATAAACAATTAGTTATGTACTCACCATAACGTTATATGTATGTGGTCCATCTTGCCTACAATCTTAACTGATGGGTTCTCGGCTGCTATTTACTAGCTCGAAGTCTCTGATTGGCTGGGCTAAACCTAGTATCCCAAGATGCACCACGCCCAAACCCCCAGATCTTGTTTGCCAACAATATAACAGAGTGACATACACAACCTCCTAGAAATAACACAAGCAGGATGAGAGAAAAAATAACATCCTCAGAAGGGTCTAAGAACATAATCTCCTCCAAGTCCAACAGGTCGGGGGACGGTGGGCGGGTACATAAGAATGTAGGCGAGATGGACCACATACATCTAACGTTATGGTGAGTACATAACTAACTGATGTAATGTGGTCCTATCTCGCCACATTCTTAACTGATGGGACAGCGTCCCTAGCACCTACATTCTGGGAGGCTCACTGACGATACTCCTGAGCACCGTGGAACCAAGGGAAGCCCGGTCTCTAGACACCACGTCAAGCTTGTAATGAGAAACAAAGGTGTGCAGAGAGGACCAGGTGGCCACAGCACAGATGTCATCTAAGGAGAGCCTAGCATGATAAGCTACTGATGCAGCCATAGTCCTGGTAAAATGAGCCTCAACTGGGAAAGGTAAATCTCTGCCTGCTAATGTGTAAATAAAGGAGATACAGTCCTTAATCCATTTAGCAATAGTACCTTTAGTCACAGGGCTACCATTCTTGTTCTCTGAAAAGGACACAAACAACTGATCCGATTTCCTGTGGGGTTGTGTCCTGTGCAAATAAAACCTTAGTTGTCTATGAATATCCAACTGGTAGAATTTGAATTCTGCTTCATTTGAAAAGTTTGGAAAGAAAACTGGTAACTCAATGGATTGGTGAAGACAAAGGGTAGAAGATACCTTAGGAAGGAAGGAGGGATTGAGTCTCAAGGAAACCCTCTCCTTATGGAAGACCAAATAAAGCTAAAGCTCCGATACCCTCTTGGCTGAAGTAATGGCGACCAGAAAGGCTGTCTTCCAAGACAAATATTTTAATTCACAAATGTCAGCCAGTTGAAAGGGGGTAGAAGTTAAGGTTTGAAGCACCAAGCTTAAATCCAAAGGTAAAACTGCTTGTGACAATGGCGGACGGAGTAACCAGGCTCCTTTCAGGAAGGCTTTACAGAGTTTATGGCCCGTAAGGGAAGGCTCATGTGAGACATGAAAGTTAGAAATGGCCGCTAGCTGTACCTTAATAGTGGAGGTAGCGGAACCCTGTTTGAAGAGCATAGCCAAAAAGTCTAATACCACCGACAAGGGGGCTGTGAAGGGATCTAGATTGTGTGCTTCAGCCCAGATAGCAAATCTTTTCCATTTGCTAGAGTATAGTTTTCTGGTAGACGACTTGTGGGAGGATGACAGAATATGCAACACCTCAGGTGAAAAGGAATGTAGTCTAACTAAGGATGGAAGTGGAGCAGCCAAGCTGTCAACCTGAGGGTTCATAGGGATGGATGGAACTGACCCGACTGAGTCAATAGGTCTGGTGCTGGTTCCAGGGTCCAAGGGCCGTCCACTGTATACTTCTGAAGAAAGGGGAACCAAATTTGACGAGGCCAGTATGGTGCAATAAGAATCATCTTGCTTCCCAAGGAAGTTGCCTTCTGAATCACTCTTGATAATAGAGGGAACGGAGGGAAGGCATAGAGCAGACCTGGGGGCCAATCGTGGACTAGAGCATCCCTGGGTGGCTCCCCCAGGGGGGGATCAGAGTGAAATACCTGCTGCACTTGGCATTGAGGGGGCTGGCAAACAGGTCGCAGCAAGGTTGACCCCACCTGGAGAAGATCTGAGTTGCAACTCGGTTATTCAAGGACCACTCATGAGGCATCAGAATAGCTCTGCTTAGCCTGTCTACTATCACATTGGACTTCCCCAGAATGTGCGTTGCTACTATAAAGCGTTGGGAAGATACCGCCCAGTTCCACACTCTCATGGCCTCTCTGCAAAGGGGATAGGACCTGGTTCCACCCTGCTTGCTTAGGTACCACACGACTGACATGCTGTCGGAAAGAATAGCAATTGTCCCCTTGGGAAGAGAGCTCTGAAGTGCTTGCAATGCTAGAAGCATTGCTCTCATTTCCAGGACATTGATGTGCAAATGTACCGCGTGATCTTGCAATGTGCCTTGGACCGTTCTGCCCAGATAATGGCCACCCCAATCTATCTGGGAAGCATCCGTGGTCACCGTGGCGGTAGGAGACAGGGGGGTCAGAGGTCTCCCTATGTCTAGATTGGATGACTGAAGCCACCAACGTAGGTCTTGGCATTGTTCCGTGATGAGAATGGGATAAGATAGAGGAAACTCCTGAAAGGACCACTGGACCGAGACCAGCCACTGGAGGATCCGCATATATAGCTTGGCTAGCGGTATTAGCATGATGGTAGCCGCCATGGACCCTAGTAATTGAAGAGCAAGACTGACTTGGACTTTCTTGAGGGGTAGTACACTTGAGCCTGTAGCACTTTGATTCTTTCTGTTGGAAGAAAGGCTCTCATTTGGAAGGAGTCTAGCTCTGCGCCGATAAATGCAACATGCTGTGATGGCCGCAACACAGATTTTTCCCAGTTGAAGGTAATCCCTAGGTATTGGCCCAATGTGATGGTAGCCCTCGTGGCTCGAACGAGTAGATGCCTGGAGGGGGCAGTGAGAAGCCAGTCGTCCAGATAAGGAAAAACCTGGAATCCTTGACATCTCAAGTGAGCTGTCACCACTGCTAAGCATTTGGTAAACACCCTGGGGGCTGTGGTGAGACCAAAAGGCAGAGCACGAAACTGGTAGTGACCGACTCCCAGCCGGAAGTGTAGGTGACTCCTGGATGCCTTGTTTATCTTGATGTGGTAATAGGCATCCTTGAGATCGATGGAGCACATCCATACTCCTTTTTCCAATAAGAGGAAAATGGACTGAAGAGTGACCATTTGGAACTTGGACTTCAGTACAAATCGGTTTAAACGGCCGAGGTCCAGAATGGGCCTCAGGTCCCCTGTCCTTTTTGGTACCAAAAATAATCTTGAGTAAGTTCCTGATCTGATCTGGTCTGAGGGGACTGGTTGGATGACTCCTTTTTCCAGCAGCTTTGAAACCTCTAGCGCTGCTTGATCCCTTTGACTGGGTGGAACGTCTGGGATTTTTCTGGATAGGGGAGGGAGTGTAAGAAAGGGAATGGTGTAACCTCCGGTTATTATTCAGAGCACCCATTGATCCTGAGTGATACTTTCCCAGGCTTGAGGATGCCTCGAAAAACGGCCCCCGACTGACTGACTCTGGAGTAGCACAGTTGGGCAGTCCCTCAGGGACGTTGGTAGGAGGATCCACGAAATGATTCACGGTCTCCTGAGTTGCGGGGGCCGCCTCCGCCTCTAGGGTGGCGCCTTCCAGAGTAATCCCCCCCCTCTGCACCTGGAGGGGGGGGGGTCACCGTGATTGACGGGGAAAGACTTCCGAGATTTCCTGAACCGCATCTTGCCTCCCCTCCGTGCCTTGGGATAAGGCCTAGAGGGAGGCAAGAAATGGGCCCCTACGGCAGACAAAGTCTTACCCTCCTGCTCACATCTGGTGAGTGTCTTTCACTTTGGGTCCAAAGAGGGAGGACCCATCGAAGGGGGCGTCCGTGAAGGAAGACTTGAAGGCTTCCGCAAAGTGACACAGGCACATCCAGGCTTGCCTGCTGAGGGCTACGCCTGAGCTAGCTGCCCTACCCTCCCCTTCGGCTGCATAGGATATGAGCCTCATGGATGAATTGACAGAGGAAAGAGTAGACAGCTGGGCATTGACAGTGTGATTCAGCGCCTCAGGCAAGTTACCTGACAGGGTATCTCCCAATTCCTTAAGGAGATCTCTTTGGAGTCTAGTGAAGTGGCAGAGATAGTTCAACGACCGCAAAGTAAAGGTTGCTGAAGACATGGTACGCTTCCCATACCGATCCATACTCCTGGACTCTTGTTAGGAGGATGAATGGAAGCAGAAGCTTCTGCAACTTCTTGCTGAGTGGCAGACGCCACCACCATGGCATGTACAGGAACTCCTTTAGTTAGGAACTCTTTCTCCGGGGGTGCCGACAGAAACTTGTTTGGGTGGCTGGGCACAGGTTCCACGGAGTCAGGGTGTTCCCACACCCTTCGACAAATTTGTCGAAGGGCGGAGAAACCCAGGAGGCAGAAGGTCGGGCTCCCAAGGCTTTGAGGAGGACTGTTTCATCCTCAGATGGGGATTTAGAAGGCCAGTCGCCTCTCTGCCTTAAAATCTCTAGAATATCGGAGAATGAGACCTCATCGAAGGGCGACTTAGGGGACCCCTCTGCATCATCGAGGTCGGTATCAGAAGTGATGACTCATTTGGGGAGTCAACGTGCTTCCTCTTGCATGACTTCTTTCTGGGAGGCTCCTCAGGCGAGGAATCTGAAGGGCCCTCAGAAGGCTGGGGACCACACATGGAAGTATCCTCAGGCCTTCGAGCCCCGCTGTCCACTGATAAGGGGGCGTCAGAGGCTCCAGCCATAGTGCCGAGGGAAGGAGTGGCTGATCGAGAAGTCATTGAAGACCTGGCCAGTGCGCTCCTCATGGCCTCGAATGTGGGTCCACTGGAATCGGAGGATCGACCCGTCTCTGAAACCACAATCGGAGAAGGGGTTCCCCTAGCCGAGGCACCAAGAGCGAGACTCGGAGCCGAGGGATGAAGCCCTGATGTATCCCCCTCGGGTCCCACCGAGGAAACCCGAGTGCCAAAACCAGAATATGGAATTGAACAGGTTGGAGCCGAGGTCTGAGTCGGTAGGCTTAACGGGGGTATCGGAGCCAACCCCAGGACCCCACTTGACGCAGAACACCCTGGCTCCAATGACACAGGAGTGCTCGGAGGAGGAATAGTTGGAACAGACAAGAGGGAAGGCTCCGGAGCCGACTGGGCTGGAGCGGAAAATAACCTGGCTAATACCGGCGCCTGAAGGAGCCTCTGCACCCAGACAACCTGGAAGACTTGGAGGACATAGAAGGTGATCGAGATCTCTTACCCAGAGGATCCAAGGTTAGGCTAGGAGAAAGGCTCCAAATCGGTTCCAAGAAGATCGGAGCCAAAGCCGGCTCCAGTGTCATAGAAACCTCCTGCGGTGCTGATAACAATGGAGCCGAGGAGGTAGACTCAGACACAGAAATCCCTTCCTTTGGCTCCGAAGCCAATGGAGCTGAGGAAGGTGGAGCACTCTTCATTATTTTCTCTGATGGCTCCGATGAACCAGACAGAGCCGGAGATCTCTTTTTTGGTTTAGACTTAAACTTCCCACTAGAGGAAGATGACTCCAAAGCTTCTTCAAAGGCAGGTTTGACAAGGCCCCTGAGAATCAAGACTCTAGAGCTAAAAGAGTGACACACACTGCAAGATTCTTGCAAATGCATAGCGCCCAAACAATACACAGATGTCATGGCCGTCCATTAAGGACATCTTATAAGAACATTTGGCGCACTTTTTGAAGCCAGAAGGCTTATGCTCTTTCTGATCTTTGCCTGACATGGCAATACAATAAAGCGCACACACACAAGGTAAGGAAGGGTGGGGGAGGGACTCTAACTTGAATTCCCAACAGTCTTAACAGACCGGGGGGAGGGCAAGGCCTTCTAACTTAAACGGGCCTAGCCCGTGAAAAACAAGGTTTCTACAGAAAAACTAACTAAAGGAAGGGGAGCTAACTCAAATGCCCTTGCAGGTGTAACAGACACAGGAGAGGCTAAGGCCCTCTAATTTAAATGGGCCTAGCCCGTCGAAAACACAAGGAATCCCCAAAAACAAAAAACTGACTAAAAATAGTCGCAACTCGCAGAATACACTGAACGTAGCTGTAAGAACAGCTTTTGACAGAAAAATAGACAGAATAAACTAAGAAAAATAGTTTAAATAAGGTACTTAGCCACAGCCAAGCTCGAGATAGATCACATCTGTACTCTACGAGCGGTAAACGAGATCTGGGGGTGTGGGCGTGGTGCATCTTGAGATACTAGGGCTAGCCCAGCCAATCAGAGACTTCGAGCTAGTAAATAGCGGCCGAGTCGGAACCGATTCTCTGCTCCGAACCCATCAGTTAAGAATGTGGCGAGATAGGACCACATTACATCATTAGTTTAGACAGTTCCTCAGAGTAATAACCTTGCCAAGAAAAAAAAAATTCTCATTTGAGTACACTGTGTATGCCTACTGTCATCTTAGCTGCTAAGCTTTATATCTAAACAGGTCTGAATACAGATAAACAACAGGCAAATGGCACAAGTTAGGTGATGTGACTGGCACCTTAAGTGGTGGCAAATGGTCCCTGACGGCACTGGTTTGTTTTTCAGTATTTGTTAGGAAATGTACCAAAGAGTCTCTGAGTAAAATGGACTTGACAACACTAGTCTTTTGCCTACCCAACCTATGCATTGAGGTACATACACTCACACATATTCATAGACTACTACACACTCGCACACACATTCATGGACTCCTACACACTCGCGGAAGTACTTGACTACATACTCCCAACAGATATTGAGTTGACATCTACCTACCTCGTGTTCTAGAGCGAGCCACCCAGACAGACATACTTGTGACTTTGTATATTTGCCTGTATAATGACTGCTTTGTTAAGAGTGAGTGGATGGAGGACCAGGGTCAGTAGGACTGAGGAATGTGTTAGGGGTTGTGTTGGTGTGTAGGTTTAGCGGGGATATATGTGGAGACGCATCCTCAGCCCAGTGCTGTGGCCTACTGGACAGGTCCAGGCCATACATGACAGGGTTCAGCTTCCTGTGGACATCTCTGTCCACTAAAGCTAGTTCTGTCAGAAATTTCGGTGGCCATCCCACAACCTTGGCTCTATGTCAGTGTGCGACCTATCTGTGGCCAAACTGGTCGATATAACGCCATGAATGTGGGGACAGCCTCTACTGATTGTGAATACATGCATAAGTGATGTTGCAGTGGATGTGTTAGCACTGTGGGAGTACAATAGACTTGTAGAGTTGTATGCGACATTCATTAGCAACAGTAATAAGCTCTGTGACTACTTTGAAAGTATTAAATCTATCTAGGTTTCACAAGCTTCAGCTTGTCATGTCTTCAAACTATTCTCTATTGCAACAGCACTACAACTGGCCTTTACTAATACCAGAATATATATCTGACCATGCATACAGTTTACATGACAATGCTCACCCCCCACCTCTATAGTTCTAATATAAATGACTACCATAAGGTTTATAATTGTCTCTGTACCTGCTTAGTAACCCACCCCTAACTACAATATTAACTTTTTTGTGTCCTACGAAGTTTCTTCCCTCACTTTCATTTCTTTGAATTTCTAAGCACTAATCACAAGATCTATTATTGATTTGTCAAATACATTAATACACCTTTTCAAATGCTCAGTGTTCAAATAATGCACAAGTATCTTTTGCATTGAAATTCCTTTTATTTCATATGAATGTATTCTTATTAACAAATGTATTATTTGATAATGTATGTTACTTAGTGTCTGTTCATAAAATTATTGAATGTCTGTTTAAAAATGTTTGTAATGTGATGGAACAGCTCTCCCTGGGCCTGTGCTGAAAAACGTTTTTTGATTAAACCCAGTGGGACAAACCCTTTAAACCAGAGCAAAATAGAATATTATCCCATAATTAACCATCTTAAGCTGAAGTCAATGCTGAGCATTTATTCTCAGCAACAAACAAATGGAAGGAAGACTGCTATGTTTCACACCTTAAAATACCACTGAAGTATAACAGTACAGTAGCTATATTATATTTTTGTCATCTGTGACGTCCCCACTCTAGGCCAGTAATCAAGGAGCCTCAGTCCTCACAACTGACACTGGAGAGGGACATTCACTTGGAATGCAAATGGATACACTCAGTATTTCTAGATGCAGACTTCTCTGCATCAAGCGCAATTTCCCTTAAGAGTACACAGGGAACACACTCAGTGGGTCTAGGTTTCTCTCTCTGTCTCTACCCAGGTCTCCAATAAGGCTCCCCACTGGCACAGAGTTAAGTCCTCAGCTGAGTGGCCAAGCCAAGTTCTCCACCACTCTCTCTCTGTGAAACCAGTGCTTCATGTCCCTGCCCAAGTAGCTGACACACACTCTCTCTCTGAGATTTAATTTTCGCGCACACACACACACACACACACACACACCTGGGAAAGGCTGGCATAGATTACCCACTCTACCAACTTTGTCCAGACTATAAGGTAGATTCATTGCCACCAGTCAATTACTATTGGGCTCTTAAAAAAGGTATCCAGTTATACTGAGTGAAATTCATATTAATACAAATGGTAATGTTGACCAAACAGCCAGGCTTTCAGGAGTGGCCAGAGAGTTATCAAATACGTGCAAATACCCTCAAAACCTAAATTTTTTCAAAAAAGGACCAGCCACAAAAAAAAGTTTAAATATATTTAATAATAAAAGAACATGAAAGTACTAAATATCTATTTACAGTAAAGAGCAGCGTTTCAGTAACAGGAAATATTGAAAATAACACAGCTAAACAGTTTCACACAGTTAAAGAAAAACAGTACTTGGCTAATCTCACTATCTGTTTCTGATTGACTAAAACAACTACTGTTCCTGCTTACTGAATAGAACAAGCCCAGATAATGTGGCTGAATGGTCCTTGTTGTCAGATCCAAGACAGAATACAGAGTGCTGAGAGCAATTTCCTATTGATATCTAAAATATAATTTCAGTGTGGATTACACAATATCACATCTGGTCATCACACCATTCCCCATTACTGGAAACAGACAGAATTTTAGCACCTGTGTGTTACCATACACACACAGACAGAGTATTGCTCAGATGTGGTGCAGCTGCTGCAGGTCCTAAAACCATTCCATGCTTCCTATAGGAGCTACAACCTATTTAGCACAGACATTGCCTCTCTGGTTCCATTCAAAACTGTGAGATACCATCTTTATGGCCTTTGCCAAGTAGTTTAATTTTCTTACTATTTTTTTAATTTTAAGATTAACCTCTTCCCTTCCATTATATGCTGTTACAATGTATACATTTAAACAGATACAATAATGCATGTACATTTATTCTCTTTCTAGCAGGGCACACTACACAAGCAACTTTACAAATACGTGTTTAAACAAGAGCATCTGTACAAATCATTTTGATATTCAAGTAGCATATAATCCTTTACTAAAGTCCAGCTAGCTGTGCTGGCATATGTTACACATCCACTGCCCTTCTCCTGGCATGGCTGGCAGTACCTCCTATCATCACATCATCTATCATGTAAATGCAATTCTCCTTGTTACTTGTTGCACAAATTGTAGGAAGTCCAAAATCTGCTTTGGGTGCCATTTCACATCCAATTTTCCTGACATCTTTGAAGGAGAGATACTTAAGTCTTTTGAGGGTATTACTCCTTTAGAGCACAGTTATGGCACATGGAGGAGTCAAAATTTTTTCTTGATATACTTATGAGTCAACACAGCTGCAGGATCCTGCAGGGGGGCTGTACCATTTGTCAGGAGTAAGACTGATGCCTGGAATAGCTTGGTTAAGGTTGTCACCTGTGCTACTGACATCCCACGCATGGGAGAACAGTGCCATTGCCAGCACTATAGTGAATTAAATTTCCCAAAGCCTGAACTCCTTTGCCAATGGATGGCTGAAGACAAAGCACACTCACAACCTCTGTATTGCAAATATAGCATACTTTATCTGTCCATTCATCTTGCAAGTTCTGTCTTGTCTCCAGCTCATACAGAGCTTGAATGGGATTGGGAGATGATTAGAGGGACTAAAGCATCAAAGGGATCACTGTGGTAAGTATAGCTTATGTTGTGAAATGTGCATGTTTGAATAGTGATGGGTGGCAATTAAAATACTAATACATTCCATTTTTTGTAATATGACAGCATCTGTCATTACTGGCATTCCATACTAGAATTATTATGACTGTGAAAAGTAAGAATGATGATTCATTATCTTAAGTCGGCGTGCACTGAAAATGTTGAGAGCTGTGGGTTCAGTTCCTCATCACAAAAATAAAATACTTGCTGTTATGGTCTAATTTCTACTTTATAAATATTTAAACTAATAGCAATTATAAATAAAATAGTTAAATAACTGTGTATATCTTATGATGAATGTGACGTTGTGAGGTATTGCCAGCTATGTCAGGAGAGGTAGGGCAGTGGATGTGTAACATATGCCAGCACAGCTAGCTGGAACTGTGTAAATAATCATTTGTATATCAAATGATTTGTACAGGTGCTTGCGTTGAAAAATGTATTTGTAAAGCTGCTTGTGTTAGGAATGTACCAACAGTGTTCCCTGCTAGACAGAACTGTTTAAATTTATGCATTTTAACAGATGATACTGGAAGAGAAGTTAATCTCAATCCAATTTTAAAAATAGTTTGTAATTAAATTACCTGGCTTAGGCTATAAAGATTGTATCTTACAATTCTCAATGCAGACAGAGACAAAATAAATCTGTACTAGGAAGCTTTCTGCATTGTCTTTAGGGTGAACTAATTGCTACTCTGGATCTGATCTAGTAAGTGAACCAGGGAATAGTAATTCTGTAGATCAGTTGGGAAAATATAGTGAGATTCGTTAAATACTGTTTTTCTATATCTGTATCAACCTATTTATCTGTTATTTTAATATTTCCTGTGACTAAACTCTGGTGTTTATTGTATATAGCTATTTAATATTTTCATGTTTTTTTATCGTTTGTTATTAGATATACTTAAACTTTTCATTGTGGCTGATCTTCTAGAGAATATTTTAACCTTTGAGAGTAACTCATATCCATTTGGTGACTTGAAAGCCTTACTGTTGTTGGTCAAAATACCATTTGTATTAATAATAATTTCACTTCGTATAATTGGGTACCCTTACAAGAGCCTTATAATAGCTGGCTTTGGAGTGTCTGGTCGTGGTGTAACTACCTTATAGTCTGGTAGAAGGAGGCATTGGTAGTAAATTTGTGCCAGCCTTTCCCAGTTGTGTGTGTGTGTGTGTGTGTGTGTGTGAGAAAATCAAATCTGAGTGTGTCAGCTGGTTGGAGCAGGGACACAAAACACTGATTTCACAGAGAGGGTGCTGAAGGACTTGGCTTGGACACTCTGCTGAGGACTCAACCCTACAGCTTTGCCAGTTGGGAGTCTTATTGGGGATCTGGAGAGAAAGAGAGGACCCAACCTCCAGACTGACTGTGTTCCCTGTGTGCTCTTAAGGGAAATTGTGCTTGATGCAGAGAGCTGCATCTGGAAATACTGGATGTATCCATTTTTATTCCAAGTGAATGTCTCTCTCCAGTGTCATTGGTAAGGATTCAGGATCCCTGATTACTGGCCCTGAGTGGGGGATGTCACAATGAAGGTATTGTTCTTTCACTATATTTTATGAGTATGAAAAAAATAATTAATGCACTTTCATTTTTTATACATCTCTTTCCCCGCCCTCTTTGTCTATATTCTTTTCTAATGTGCCTCCATTTATGTTACTTTTGTATGCAACAGCACAGAGACCTGGACTAACCACTCTGATGAAGCCGCCTACAGGTGGCAGCAGCAGCAGTATGTAAACCACCACCAGAAGCACCCAGAACATCTGGGTCCCAGCCTGCCAGAGTTGTCAAAACATATTATCCCTAGCTGCACCTCTTGCATCAAGTACCTCTACTCTGAAGGATGGTGCATAGGCACCCACCAGGAGGATCAGTGCCAGTAGAGGTGGAAATTGTCATTGGTCAAGAGCTGGTTTAGATTTTGGGGGAGATACTAGATAGAAATCTTGATGTTGATATCAGCCATAATGATGCCATGCTCCAGCATCTCTCTAAGTTTATTCCCTGCCTAGTGCTTCTTGCAGTTCCTGAGCCAGGACCACAGTTGAAACAGCTTTCAGGGTGAGAAGCAATTTCCCACTGTGTAGAAGCTTGTAGAAAATGCAGCTTTGAATACCTCTTCCTATCCCCAAACCTAGTGTTCTCCCTTTTGTGTCTCTAACCTCTGCTGTTATGTTATAGAATCCATCCTTTACTGTTGTGTGCCCACTGTCTTCTCTCCTTCACCATTGTGTTCTACTCCCTCTGTGTGATACTGTACACTTGTCAATCATGTTTTTCTTTTCCTGCTACCAAACTTCCCACTCTTACATCTCTGACGTCCATCTCAAGCTTTCCTCTGTAAAAGGGCCACAAAAAAGTATATCCTGCACATAATGTATACAAATGGATTTTCTTCAATTGATCATTCTAAAAAGTGTGGTATTTTGACATCTTATTGAAGATTTCATTCCCAAAACCAAGATAACATGATTATTTACAAAAGGATTTGAAAGATATGGTACTATTCCACCACCATTCTCATAATTTCTGAATTGCTTACCTTGTGTTTTATTCTGTGCTTGCCCCTAGCCTCCTACTTCCAACAATTAATCTTGTCAAAAAGAGATAAGCTCAACTGACACATGTCCAAAAAGGGCTTATAAACTGAAAATCCTATTTCTGTACTCTTATGTTGTGCGATGGCTGGCATAGAGCAACATCACTAGTTAGCTATCAATGAATAGAGAGAAAAATTTCTTCTCATATGGCATATGGCCAAACAAAAGTAAATCCGAACATGTGCAAAGAATTTGCCATTAGCTGTGCATCTGAGCTTAGCATCAGAGTGCTATAAGTAAGCAATTCTGACAAAAATAAGTAAGGTGATTCTATTCTCTGTAATTGCTTCCATGGCTCAACATATTGATGTAAGGAGACCATTCCAGTGTACTGGGTTCTAATCTACTGAATGTGGGATGTTTTACATTTTTCTTTTCAGTGTGCTGCAGCTGTATTCCATTCCAGTGATATCTTTATATACTTGCTCTCTGTGATCTTCACTGGCAAACCTGCCTATGTCTTGTTACTTTGAAATGTCTCTTAATACATTTCCTGTGAAGCATTGTGTGGCATATGTAGGTAATGCTCTGGTTAAGGAGTCTTAGTGACATAATCATGTTCTGATCCTGCTCTTGGTGTATAGTACTTTTAATCAAATGCCTTCACTCAAACATATGAAAGATTACTGTTGTGACAGTGTAATGGGTGGGGTGTTGTACTATAATGTTATTTGTATGGTGCTGTAATTTGTATGTGTTTCCATGTTTTACTGATATGTTTATTGCTCACTCCTTGCAGTGTGACAGCTTCCTTATGTCCACCTGCTAATACATTACTGTGGAGAATTGACAATAATAAGTAATTGAGTTCTAATCCTTTTAAGTTTTTTCTTTAACAGTCCTCAAATGATGCAAACTCACCTGACTACTAAGTGTAAGCGTACTATATATATGTAACAGATTGTCATTGATGTACAAATTTGTCAGTACAGTAGTGGGTGGGGTTTGATCCCCTGTTTTTATGCTATTTTCTAATTTTCACTTTTAAGTATTGCAACGAAAACATGCAATAGTGAGTTACTGTACAGTGACTACCTTTTTTCTGACATTGTTACAGTATACACATGGCCAGAAAGGGCTTTCACAACAAGAAGAATCATTCATCTGCAGTATAGTTTGTGCAACAGTTGTCAGAAAGCAACTTTGCTGTCCTTACTTGAGCACAGATAAATTACATTTCTTTTACTGTCCGTATGTAATCACAGATACACGACACTACTTCTCCTTATGTAAGGACATATAAATCACACTTCCTATATGAAAAAAACTGAGGAAAATCCATCAAATGTGCTAAGATCTTGGCATCTTTTGCTCAGCTGAGCTTACCGATGATGAGTGACACTAGGCAGTAGTGATATAAGGTGACATTAGTAGATGCATTGTCATACCTTCCATGTGACTTTATAGCCGTAATGTGATGTGGACATTTAGTACACTAGGTTGAGGATTGCAAATCCCTAATTATTACATGTGGTGTAGACTGTTCATTTTATAGTCTTCCACAGTCTTCTAACATTCTCTGGAAATGTGTGTGTTCTTACAAAACTTAAATTCCTCTGTGACACCTCTTGTTAATGTGCTAGTGCATAAAATATTGGTTGGAGAGGCAGGGCTTCAGTTCCATTGAAGGCTATGTTGTAGCAGTCTGGTAAACTACTCATACCATGAGTTATGTATTTACAATGCCTGTAAGTAATAAGGGTAAGCATAGTGCATATATATAACAGCATGTTACTGATGAGAACATTGTTAGTACAGTAGGGGGCAGGCGGGTTACAGATGAGAACATTGTTAGAACAGTAGGGTGCGGGTTATCGGTCCCTGATTGTTATATGCTGTTTAATGATGGTTATTACTTCTTCCACAGTGTTAGCACTTTTCCTAGAAATGTGTGTTGTATGCCCCCATTCCTTATAACTTCTGCTATGGCTTGAGTAGGTAATATAATGTTCTACAGTGTATTAGGCAGGCAGCGGTTCAAATCCACAATGATCTACTTTGTAGCATGCTGATGAAAATAATTATGTGCTAATAACATGCCATACCACTATAAAATAAGACAAATATGATACATTTATGTGAGAGCTTCCATGCCTCCATCTTCTCATGCATTGATGTGTTCAGTTACCAATTCCCTCATTTGTTGATTACCTGCTATTTGGTTTTCTGTCTTCAACACTATGCACACATTTCAGGGAAATGTTAGAATTCAGACCTTTTGTGTATACGGTCTTCTGTGGATTCACTTGCTAATGCCATGATCTGTAGAATATCTTGGGAAGAAAAGCAGAGTTTTGAACCTAGGTAGGTGTATTTTTGTTCTGTTATCACATGCTCCATTCCCATGAAATGTGTTATCCAGTCACATTTTCTGAGTGCTTCTGTAGCATGCCTTGCTAATATACTGTTCTGGAGAATGTATTCAGAAAGGATATGGGTTTTACCTCAGGTAGGTGTATTTTTCTTGTCCTGCTGTCGAGTGTTCTGTTCTCTTGAAATGTGCTTTCCAATCACCTTTTCTGTGATTACTTCTGTTGTCTTGCTGTCATGTGTTCTGTTTCTCGATAAAGTGTTTTCCAATTGGCTTTTCTTCTAGTGCTCCTATGGTATGCCTTGCTTACAGATTCATAGATAAATGCTAGGCTAGTTGCCCTTGTGAGCAATTTTAAGCCTAGCCAGTTTCCCTTTGGTGGTTGAATTAACCTATCCCATTTGGTGTTAGATTGGCCTTGCCTATTCTAGGGTCAATATTTATATATTTCCCCTAGTGAGAATAACTGGGTGTCATACCATAGATAATATGAGGAGGGGTCTTTGCATGGAATAAAGCATTTAGGAGCTGCATTTGTTCATTAGCAGTATATTTTCTGTTTCCCATCCATAGATCCAAGTTGATCTTGAATATGAACAAAGATGAGCTTTATTTTATGTGGGTGGGTGGTTTGTTCCTGAGCAGAAGTATCCTGTGGGATATACCTGTCTAAACCATTCTGTTGTTGCAGAAGATTAGATCTGTAAACAGAGTATTTCTGGTGCATTTTGTCTTGCTGATGTGCAGTAATTCCATCAGTATTGAGTTGGAGGATGTCTTGTATGCCAAACACAGGTCACCTCTTAGCCATCTGTAAGATGCAGCGTATTTTAACAGGGCTTTGAGTTGTTCTGTGTAAGACACATTGTTTAGGTCTTGTAGCATTTTACACACAACAGTGAGGGGGAGGGATTCATTTCCATTCTCTGGTATTTCCCTTTTCATCTATCAGGTGTTGAAGTCCCCTGTTAATTAACAATCTGATCACAAATGTGTACATTATGCAGGGAGGTTGGCAGTTTCTAACATTATATTTATGGATTCTTCTGCCATGTTGAACTAGGCAGTCGGGAGAGTTGGACTCCTGTCCCACCCTCCAGCCTTCTCATTCTGTATTAGCTCACCTTGTATATACCCCGTGCTTGTTTCACCTTTTCATAGCCGTCTGTCCTATACTCATATTTCCAAATTATGCTATTGTGAAAAAATATATAGACATACTGCACACATGCCAAGAATGAGAATATAAATAGGTCATCTTTCTGTAGTCACAGCTAGCAGAGAGCAAAGTCAACTGCCAATAGTAGTCACAGAGATGTGACACTTCACATCCTATGGTGAAAATGAAGGAAAACTCTTATCGCACACTAATCAGTTTGCAAATGAGCAAAGCCTCCTTTTGCATACTAAAGTACAGCTACTGGCATTATTAAGGCCTTTAATGTCTTCAATATACTGGTTGAGGGTTTCATATCCCTTGGGAATTGTATGTTGTGTTATGACTTTTCTGTTTGCAGTATGTATATTTTATATATTTCCAGAATATATGTGCTTTATGACTTCTTTCCCCTTTGAGTGCTGCAGTATCTTCCTTTGCTAATATATTGCAACAAAGCATTCGAATGTGGAAGTTATGGATTTGATTTCCTTTATGGCTCTCTTGTACGTTTTGCCATCCATTTCCGCTCACACACACATATATCTGTGTGTGTGGGTTTTTCATGACCCCTTATTGTCTGACTTGTTGCTCCCCTTGCCAATAAAGTGTGGATATACTAGCTTATGGACTGAACTGCTGGATGGACTCAACTCAGTGTACATATATTCCTTTATTAATGATATTCCTGGTATGTCATGTTACTTTATTGCATCACCCTACTCCTGTGTATATTTCACATTATTCAAAATCAACATCGTCATAACACCTTCTTTACTCTGTTTACAGTTGTCTTGTTCTCCAGCTCTGGTGTACTATAGTGTAACCTCTACCCTGTCCTTAGCCATCAGTGGTGCTTTCCTGTGCATTGGGTATTTCCCTGCATAAATATTGGTAGCCTTTGATTATCACCATTCTGTGTGCAAGCAGTACCATCCACTATTTATTTGGGCTGTTTATGTATGCACTGAACTTGTTTACCTTAGTTACTTGTACTGCAATGTGGTAATGAGGTGCTTTATCAGGATATGGCTTCAGGTCTGTGCTCTGGCTGTGATGAGAGGCTCTTTGTTGTGCAGACTGACCAGGCCAAATGCATATATGGTTATCATTGCTGCTTGTCTTGCACGCAGTCTCAGTAGTGCTGGCCTGGCTGCAATCATGGACATTTTATGAATCCTTGGTGTCTGTGAAAGACCTCCTTAGAGTTGTATCATATCTGTGCCATCGCTCTAATTATTTGGCATGTTCAGACCCCTCTGTTCATGTTATGTGGTCTGCTCTTCTCTACCATTATGTATGACATTATCTGAAAGCAAAAAAAAAAAAAAACGTCATATTTGCAGTTTTTTTTTCCTCACAAGGGCAAAAAAATCCAGTACCTTGTAATGATGCTTATACTACTGGAAAGAACTGGCTCAAAAAAAAATACTGGAAAGCTGAGTTTGGAGAATTATATGATTCATCAGTAAAAGACAAAATACTGTATGGTATTTAGACTAGTCGTACAAAAACACTGCTATGAGAAGCAGGTATAACTAAAGAGGTTGGTCTTTGGAGAGCAAGTGCAATTATTTTTCTTCATTTGGAAGAGCTCACAGATGAATTAGAAAGAAAAGAAAACTAATAAAATACAGTAAAAATGAACCTGGAGAGACATGGAAAGCAAGAAGCTCACAGGGATTTTGATACTGGGGAGTTTTGCATGAGTTTGCTTAAACAGTTTATCCTTTGAATAATCAAACATGCATAAGCTACCACAAGAGAATTCATCTTTATTTGGCTAAATTGTGTAAAAATGAAAGAAATCTGCAACTGAAGTGAAATGAATGCATGTGGTAGAAAAGAGTCCTGAACATTGTTACAAATTTATGGGTACAATAAAAAATTGAAAGAATAAATGCACAAGGATGATATAAAGGCTGAAAAGAGAATCTGCCTGAAACCTGACCAGAAAACCTCAATTAATTAATGCATGGTATTCAACCTTTACATAGGCAATACTGAATATAATGCAGGCTGAGATTCATAGATTAAGTAGCATGCAGTGCACACTTCACCGGAACTGGCAACAAGCAGACAGGTGCAAACTAGTCCTGACTTTCTCCAGTAAAATCCATATCTGTGCCCCAGACATGAAAAATTATAGAGAAAAGAACACTCCGAGGGAAACCATACCTGTCTAACCAGAGACTCACAATTAATTCACACATTTTAGTTTCAAATGTAAGCACTTTGGTTCTTACAGCCTGTGTAATACAAAAATCCTTAAGGGCTTTTTTTCTGTCATTAGTACTAGTTCATAGTCTCATGTTGTGCTGTGGTGCACTGAACCTGGATACTGTTTCAGACATGTCGCAGAGATAATTGAGAGGCATTGAGGTGTTGATAGTATTTTTAATGCACTGGCATAGCATGGTAAAGGTGGTAAGTGTAAAAGAGTTATGACATGAAGACACATAGGTCTCCTTTTAACTTTATAGGACATGAAGTCAGATGATGAGAAAGTTAAAGCTGTGGTTCCGGTGCCCCAATCAGATGACAACTGGGCACTTGTTTTCTAGGTGTGATAAGTTTATTCACTGTATGCCAGAAGTAAATGCACAGAGCAATATGCGGTGTGTTACTAGAGCCCAGAATAAAAACATTTTTGAATTGTTTAAGCAATGACACATGGGATAGTGAAACATTTTTATGTGACTAAGACAGGTATTTTACAAGTAGATGCTAGTCAGACTGAAACTGGTGCAGTGATACTGCGTGGGAATAAGCCTTTATTTCTAAAACTGTTATTGACAGAAAAGCTGCTCTGAGGTAAGAACAGTTAACAGTTGTTCATGTGTTGTGATCATATTTATGAAGAAAAAAGTGTTAATGGAAATGATCATGAACTTTTCTAGACTTGTATATGTATCCTGTTAGTTTGCAGAAAATGTTACGGCATTTACATGAATATGGCTTGTGAGCGAAGGTTGTTGTGGAAGGTCAGAAGATTTTGGTGAGGAAAGAAATGCAGCCTAAAAGATTAGTTGCATTCCAAGCCTACTGTTGTACTCGGATACATGTATCATGTTAGAATAAACAAGTCTCACTTGGGCATTGACTATAACAAAAGTGCTTGTAATGTGTTATTTTTGGTAGGAATGTGTATACAAATAAGGCAAAAAAACTCAGATTAGGGTCTAGGAAGGCTGAGACAAATTTGTTTCCATACAGAAGAATGTATATCTTATCTGTGTTGACAGCTGTATGAGGTCTCAATAGATGATGAAGCCTCAGTGCATTGAAAGCTGCATTATTGAGGCATTGTATTCAGTGTGTGGTTATATCGTATAATTATCTACCAAAGGCTTAGATGAGGTCATAGCAGATATGATCAAGATGTTGGGTAAGATGGGGAGAAATGGCTCTTGGGGGGGGGGGGGTTCGTAGCAGTATAGTGAGAAAGGTATATCCCAGATGATGGGAAAATAAGCATACTATTGCCAGTATACAAGAACAAAGGGGGGCATTCACAACTTAGAGCAGTATACAGGTGTCGAACTCCTGTTACACTACATGAAAGTTCTGGAAAGGGTGACTGATGGAGACAGAGTAGTAGAAAGTAAGATGGGAGAGGAGCAGTTTGGATTCATATCAGAATGTATCACAATCAACGTGATGTTTGCAGTGCAAGAGATGAGGAAATAATCCACCTGGTCATTCCTAGACTTGGAGAAAGTATATGACAGGGTCCTAAGAAAGCTGATATGGGCAATCCTGTGATGATTTTAAATCTCAGAAACATTGGTTCCCACCTTTCATTGTGGTTAAAACAAAACTTAGGCCACACTCCCTGCACCTCCCATAGCCCCACCCACTTCCCACCTATTTGTGATGTCACTATCACACGAGGATGGGTGGCAATGCTAAGTTCAAACAATGTTCAGACTCGTAGAGGGGTTTCCAGTGGGAGTGGGTGTCCGAGGATGGGTGGCAATGCTAAGTTCAAACAATGTTCAGACTCGTAGAGGGGTTTCCAGTGGGAGTGGGTGTGCATCTGGATTCAGCTCTGAGGTCAGTGCTGTTCGTACTGGTGACAGACTACATTAACAGAGATCAGAGAGGATAGATCACTAAAGTTGCTGCACGCAGACAATGTGGCATTAGAAGCGGACTCTGATCAAGAACTTCAGCAAATGGTAGGGTAATTGAATGCAAAACTGAAAGCACTCAGGATGAAATTTATGTGCAGATAAGACCGTTGTAATGGCAGCAAATGTGGAAATCAGCAGAAGCTGAGAACTGAGACAGAAGGGAAAAAGTGGAATAGATTAACAGCTTCAAGTTTCTGGGAGGGATGATTGAGGAGAAGGGGAATTTAAATTAGGAAGTCAAAGCTAGAAACAAAGGTGCTGCAGCAAACTGACGGAGAGTCAGGGGTAGTGTGAGACAGAAGAATGCCAAACAAGCTAAAAAGTAATGTGTACAAAATAACAGTGCAATCAGTGCTACAGCATGGTCCAGAAACCTGGGCAGTGAAGGCAGAGTAATTAAGGAAGCTAGAGGTGATGGAGAGGTTGAAATACCTGAGACGTGGTACAATGCATACTGCAGGTCAGATGAAAGAAATAAGGACATCAGAGCAGAAGCCCTGGTAGCTGTAATTGCAGACAAGGCCAAGGGGAACAGATTAGAGGTTTTAGGCACATGAGCAGGAAAGCAGAAGACAATCTGCTGAATAAAATTTGGGACAGACGGGAAGAAGGTAAGAAGAAATAAGGGCATCCAGCAAAAACATGGATGGACTGTGTGAGAGGAGGCCTGCTAACTGTCGAAGAATGTAATACAGTAGAATTGAAAAAAGAAAGATGGTGACAACTGATGCAACACGCACCCACATAAAAAATGGGGTTGATGATGACCAAATAATTATATGCCAAGGTAGATTTCAATAGATTTGCTGAGCAATGGGAATTCTGATATGTTTCCTCTTTCTAGCTTCTCACTCTCTAATGGTCAGCTTCTCACACTCTAATGGTTAAGTAGAGAGAACAGTGCAGGCTATAAATAATTTTAAAGGAAGTTGCAAGGCATAGGAGAGTGTCTATCTTATCTATGCTTACTACTTGTTTGAGGTTTCAGGAGGTGCTAAAGCTTTACTGCTTAAGTATTCAATATGTGATGGTATATACAGTGCAAAGAATTTAATGAAGGAAGTCGCAGAACATTTATAAAGACTTCTATATTCATTTAGAATCATCAGAATAAATAAAGTGTGTTTGATTACTATTATAGAAAGACAAATTATTCAATTGTACGATCTTTGGCAATAATATTTATTCACAGTCATGCCTTGAAATATTGTCATGTTTTATTCTAATATGTTTTGTTTAATTTGAATGTTATCCAAAAATGTAATCAAATTTATAAGTAAAAAAAATGAAATGTAGAAATGCTATATTGTAAGATGTTTTTTCACATGATGAGTTACTTGTGGGGCCAAGATTAAAAGGAAGAAGTTCTGTGTTTATTTTTAAAGTAATGCCTGAAGATCAAAATTATGTTGAGTGAAATAGTCATAAAGATTCTACTATGATAAACATGACAGATCTTCATCTCATCAATGAAGGTAGTCCAGTGCAAGGTTTTATATATATATATATATATATATATATATATATATATATATATATATATATAGCCCATTTTCAGGGTCAAGCCAGGATAAATTTCTTAAGTGACTTGCCACATGACAGTTGGAGGTAGTGAGAGTCAAACTCAGTTGTGTCACAAGGTCTAGGTCAAGTAAAACATAGTCTTGATGAAAAAAAAAAAAAGAATACATCTGTTTAAACTTAGTATGCCACAATGACTGTGACACAAATAAGCTTTTCACAGCTGCCTGTAGAAGCACTGAAGTATATAAGGAAGTGTCCAGAGGTGTCCCCAGGAGACATTTCCTGAGAAATTTGCATGATTTTAACATTCGTATGAGCTCTCATGAGATCCCACCTGCAATGTCAGTGACTACAAAGATCAGAGAAGGCACTTCACCTTAAGTTTTTTACTTGGAAAGCCAGCTAGGTATATTGAGAGGCAGGCTCCTTGTTGTAATTCTAAGGTGACTGTGAGTCGCATAATTACAAAAGAAAGAGAGAGAAAGTAGAAGAGAACAGCAAGTGTTGGCAATCCCTGTTCTCTTTCAAACGTTCTTTTTGTAGGGGACAGCCTCCCCACTTAACACCACAGTATGGATGCTGCCCCTCCAGTTCCCTTGATAATTCCAAAATGGTCCTACCTCATAGAAAAGGGAATACTCCAAGACACAGCAATCTCAGACTAATATGTTCAAGTCCTCATTTTTGGCATTTTCTGTCTTGCTGTTCTGGGACTCGCACATAGGAATTTAAAACTGTTAACTGTAGTGATGAGAGTTTTGAAAAACATTTCTAATGATGTGTGACAATGCAGACAGATGTGAATTTCTAAGTATCTATAGATGCATGACAATAATGTATGTCTAGAATACTGCTGTAGAAGACTAGCATAGACAGTAGTGCTATAGAATGGTAAAACATTCCTTTAATGCAGTAATATAGTTATAGCTAATCCCTTGCCACAATTGGTCGATTAGGCCTTTAACAAGGCAGTCTTCTGTGTGTTGTATAAGTGCGTCTCCCCAATATAATTGCCAAGTTGGCTTTAAAAAAGTTTTTGATTCCCTAATCCTTAGGGAAAGAATGTTCCACAATCTTCATTCAGCTTGGATAATAAAACTCTCTTTTTTAGTTCTATTAATTTTTGTTCTGAACAAAATTCCCCTTTTTCTAATTCCTACAGGTTGAATTTTTAATGAAAGACCCATCTTCCCTAAGCACTGCTTCTCTAGAAGCCTATAAATGATGCTGTAAAGATTTAGATGTTTTATTCTTTCTTGATCATTTAGCATTTTCATAAGTTTAATTCTTTTAGTATATCTCCATTGTATGAATTTGATAGTTACAATATATGCCATGGAAAACATGCAACATGTTAAATTATATTTAATAATTCAACTTCTTAATGTTATAAAAAATGCCTTTAAGATCTTCGGGTCCATCAAATCCACAGATTAATCCAGTCTTTCTCATGGCCATAACCTTAACGTCCTGTACATGAAACTTGAAAAATACATCATTATCAATACCAGTGTTTGTCCAAGATCCCTATCGGTAATATAACACAGCAAAAAACAAAGCAGCTTAGATGAATGGTCCACCAAAAAAGGTCAAATAGCCAATGCAAAAAATAAACTGAAGGAAAAAAGCACAGCAGAAAAATCATAAATTTAATATATTTGTTGTGTTATAGGATAGTCTTTTGCTCAGTTTTTCTTTATATTTCATAAGTTTTAAAGCTTTATTTGTTGCTTTTATATATATATATAAAAAATTATTCTACGTACATTGACGACTATATATGTATATATATATATATATATATATATATATATAGTCAATGTATGTAGAATAATTTTTTATGCTACAGAATCACTTATAAAATGTTTAGTTGTTTTAGTAAGTAAGTTGATTAGTTGATTGGGAGGGTTTTCCTATTGGCTATGTGTTTTTTAAATATTGTTGATGTTTCTCTGTCAGTTGTCTGAAGCAGCTTGGTTAGCTGCAAAAGCACTCACAACTACAATTATATTAAATGATTTTATCTTATCTGTAATATATTTTACTACTTTAAGTTCTTGACCACTCATTTCCAACCTCAATTCTTTCTGGTATCCAAACTGCAAAACTTTACATTTTATTTGAAGTGAAATGCATAGGAAGTTAGTGTATATTAAAAACTATTTATAAATAATAAACCCTCAGCTAAAGGGGGAAAACTAGTCGTTATGAATTCTTCTATGTATTATGAAATGTGTATGCAACATTTAAATAAAGAAGACGTTTATAAAAATGTAAATATTACTATCAGGCTTTAAGAGAGTTCAAGGTATTGATAAATAAAGGAGTAAGGTTACATTATTTTTTACCATCGGAAGCAAATAAGAAATTTATTAATAATGAGAACACAGTAGCAAAATTTTTGTGTGCCAAAGATTCATAAGAATTTATGACAACCTCCTGGTCGTCCTATAGTTTCAGCTACAGGATATTTTACACATAATTTGGCATGTCTTTTGCATGAGGTGTTGCTTAAGGAAGTAATCAAACTTCCATCATACATCAAAGATTCCTTTGATTTTCTGGATAAGGTTAAAAAAAACATTAAATGGTTAGAAAATATGTATTTTATAGTAGTAGATGTAATTAGTTTATATACTAATATCCAGCATAAATATGGTTTGGAAGCTATACAATTTTTTCTAGGAGATTATCCTAGAACACAATATATTAAATAATTAACGATAATAAAAACAGACACCAACAGCAGTAAAGCAGCCGTGAGCAGAGACAGGGCCAGAATAATGAGCAATAAACAACAAAACTGCTCACAGTTGAACCAGGCTGTATATGTTCCAACCACCACAAAAAGACAGTATAAAACCTTGCAGATAAATACATTTCAGTTGTGTCTATTCAAACCAGTTAGAACATCCAGAATACGAAATACCAAAGTCCAAAATATGGAAAAAAGCCCCAAAATGAGTCCAAATGTGATGAATAAAAAGCTCTATGGAGAATTATTAAGAATTAGGAGATTATGCAATGATGGAAATTATTCCAAAACTGAGGCTATAAAAGCCATGAGAATGTAGAGGTTATGATGAACAAATAATAATGGACAGTTATATGAAGATTTATGAAAATAGTAATATTAAAAGTGACAAGAATAGTAAGGGTTATATTAGTAATAAGAAATTAGTCGAAGAGAATAACAGTATATATTTTTTTCTAAATATACAGTTTTTTTTTCAGATAGATTTAGTAAAGTATTAAGAGAATATTGGAAAATAATTAGGAGGCAAGTAGTCTATCGAAAATAGAATTAAGAACATCTTATCAAAGGGGACAAAATATAAAAGATTTTTTGGTACATAGTAGATATAATAGACCTAAAGAATTGATGAGAGTTAATATAAGGAGACTGGGTACTTATCCGTGTGGCAAATGTACTATTTTCCAATATATAGTACCTATGTTCCATCATATTAATGGAAACAAATTTCAAACACAAGAATGTTTTACTTGTACAATGAAAGGCATAATATACGCAATAAAATGTTCATGTAATTGTTTTTATATAGGTGAAAGCAAAAGGAGTTTAAGTGAGAGAATTAAGGAGCATGTTAGGGATATAAAGAACAATAAAATTAATAGCCCAGTAGCAGATCATTTTAATACGATACATAAGGGGGAAATTGAAAGTTTAATGGTAAAGTTTTTGGAACACATTACCTTACATTTTTCAGGTGAAAATTTATTGAAATATTTATTGAGTAAGTCATTACTCTGTTGAGTCTTGGAACAGTTTTCTCAATATGGTAGATTTAAATGTCATATATGATGCATTTGATAGAGATTTGGCTGTGGCCATTTCTTCATACTAGCCTTTGGTGGCATTATTCAGAATTAACAAAAAGTCCTGATAGTTTAAAAGCTTATATTCTGACTGGGAACATAATTCAGTAGGAACTCTTAGCTGCCCTCACATCTATTGATAATGGAGTGTGAATGCACCCTTTTGAAGAGATAAATTCTAATGTGAATGTGTCTTTTACATGTTATGTTTCATTTGATAATAATGTAATATATTAAATATGGTGTGTTGAGATTGAGATACTTTGGTCCTAACTTGTAACAGTATGCTGATTTGGACCTTTAAATAGGAAAGTGAAGTTTTGTTTGAAAATTTTGTTTGGGTTAATTGCTTATTTACTAGCAGGCTGATCTTGGTGGTTCATCTTCAGCGTAATCACAGCTACCCACTACATGTTACCACTCTTTGTAAAGGGTTGAGTGGCTGTCCCACATGTGTATTTGCAATTTTGTATTCCTTCATTCTGGGAATTTCTGAAGAGGGCTAGGAAGCTACTTTGTGAACAGAATTCCTTGAGAGAGAGATGTATACTATCAGCATGTTTTGTTTATGTTGCTGTGGAAGTTAAGTATGTAGTACCAGTTTTTGTGGTATTACATGGACAATGTTATTTGAAGCCTTGTGGGCTATGCAGAGGTCACATTGCAAGAGTCTATCAAACTGAAAACAGAGAAAGTTTTACAGAATTCTGTGTAGGGCATAGAACTCCTGGTCCTTGATTTTCTTAGTGAGGAAACATCAAGGTCTTTAAGGTTAGAGTGTGTGCTTGGTCAGGTCCATGCCAAAAGGAGCATTATATTCATTTCTTGGCTTCTAGGATGAGTAGAAAGGGATAAATGACATTCTTGGATCTAGAAGATATGCCTTTGGTTATCGATTGGGCTAGGTAGAAGGATCAACTAATGACAAACACATCATGAAAAATGCATTTAAAATACATTTTCCTCTACTGGCATTTTGTAGTGTGGCTGCTGCTTTGTTTTGGTAATATGAATTAACTTATTTGATGTACTTTCTGTGTGATTTATAGAAATTAAATTTATGGGATCAGTAGGGTACAAGTCTGCTGCTTCTTATGGTACTGTATTAGGGTGAGTGGGATACAAGCATATCCAGTTTGTAGCATTCCAGTTCTTTTGATTTTGGCATGATATAATGGAGTTGTTCCTTTAAAAAATAGTATGTCACTGCAGCAGAATATTTCATATTGTCATGCCCTACTTCTGATTTTTTTTCAAAATTGTGATAGTAATGGAGCCAGTTATGTGTTGTGTGTAATAGTATGGCATATAACAAGATGAATTGCCCCAGCCGCCTTCACTGCTCTTTCAGTCTTGTATGGCTTTGTTTCTCTGTTCATCTCTACAAAATGTATAAACACAGTAGAGGCCACACACTGATTCTTCTGGTTGCCGACCTGTTTTGTCATTGTAACCACCAGGTGTGGGGAAGGGGTAGTGTTGCATAATAATGACCTAAATGGAAAGGTGATTCATGAATTACTCCAATGTACCTAGTTAAGGCATTGAGTACTTAAAGTTTCACTGTAGGTGCTGAAAGTGTTTGTTTAGAGCAAATAGAGGGTTGGGAGGGTGGCCTAATGGTTAAGATGTTTGCCTTACAAACACAAGGTGCAGGGTTTGAGTCTCACAAGGGCCTAATTGGCTAGGCTTAAAATGGCTCGCAAGGGCAGTCAGCTTAGTACTAACCTATGAACCTATGAACCTATTAAGGAAGAAGGAATCAATTTTAATAATGAAATATAATACTTGCAGCCAAATGGGCTGAATAAGGAATGTCATTGGCAAAGTTTTGTTTAATTTCAATTGTTTTAGTTATGTATAGTGTAGATATCACTTATTTTAATTGGTTAATTGATTTATTGAAGCCAAGTATGATATAAGAGGTAATATTGAGAGCATTCATTGTGTTAATGTTACTCTGTAAAGGCTGATATGGCCGAGGCGCTAGAGAAATCAACTGACAAGTTTTTTTATTGTGTTTTTCATCAATTTGCTGTGGAATTAAACAGAATATTTAGAAAAGGTGTCGCTGGTTTTTTGGATGTGGTATAGCAGTTTTTCATCTGAAGTGGTTATAATAAAAACTATTTATCTCCAAGTAAATATATACTCTTTTGCTTCTAAAAAAGTAAGTGATACTTTTGCAACTCAACATAAAAACCTCAGCATGCGTTTAGACAATACCCTTACTTTTTGCAATCATATTGGCATAACCACTACAAAAGTGCTGTAGCAGTTGAAGTAGCCTACAATGTCTCTAATCTACTCACCTTTGAAGCTTGAAAATAATTGGCATTAATGTCTTAATCCCTAGAGTTGAAAATGCATTACCTGTTACTGCCTTGCTGTCAGGACAAATGCATTGCTATTTTTACAAGCCACCAAAAATAGAGGTTTATCAGCCTTGCCTGCTCTTAAGAGCACCATTACACCACTATCGAATAGCAAAATGTCTTCCTCTCTTAAGCAGACAGTCTTACCTGATATTACTTAAAGACGGGCAGTGTCCACCTCTCACACACACTTTCATTTCATGAAATGTTTTACTTTTCTCACTTGGTATTTGTAAAAAAAAAAAAAAAAATTTGCAAACTTGCCCGGCTCTTATTACTAATCCTTCAAGGGAATATTAGCTGTAGACATTCTCACCAGTTAACGTAGCATTTCCCACACAAATACAAATGTTTGTTTGAAAGGTCTAGAATAATGTTTACCTTTTTGAGCCGATGGATAAGCTAATTTTGTTTGATTGGAATGTACAAATTTATATGTATGTAGATAAATATATATCTGTGTACATGTGTGTGTGCATATACATATATTTTTATATATCAAATACTGTAGTCTTTGCTCACATCAGTTGTACCTGTCACTTTATATCAATCTACAACAAATTATGTTAACTATGAATGATTGTCGTTTAGTCTGGGTAGGAGCTGAAAAGGGTTTTATATCAGCCTACCACCATGATTAGCAAATGAAAAATAAATAAAATTAAAGATTGCTGTTTTTTATATATCGATATCTTTATGTACATGTGTTCTGTTTTTTTAGTACACTTTTGATCAGTCTGAAAATAAAATTATAGATTTCACAGCATTAAATGTCTTATCTTTCTGTTTTGTATTTTTGAATACCCTCCATTACATAGACAAGCTCATTAAGAATGATTACAGATATGCTTATTTTGTAAAGCAGTCGAGTATTGGATATCAATAAGCACATGTTTAGACATTTTAAGATATGACTGTATAAGCCTTATTGTGACATGCATTAATGACAGACAGACTAAATAATATTTTGGTGCATGTTATTTAACCAGGTAAACCACCTAGATGGTAGATTACCGTTATGGGACAACCTAGGAGCATTCTTTGGATGGGCAGTTTGGAAGTAGGTATCAATATAATTGCACTAAGGACTGCAAGAAATAGCGCCTTGACAGCTTATAGTTTAAATTCTGTGTTAAACTACAAATTCCTGTATTTCAGTGCTTCGTGATTGTAGTTAGCAGGGAGTATGGTAGCTGTGAGCTGTTAAGCTGCTTCTTGTCATCCAGGATTTGATTCTATCAGCTTGACTCTTAAGCAGACCTAGCTCCTGGCCTGATGCTGAACTATGTTCTTCCACTCAATACTGGTAGATTTACTGCACATCAGCAAGTCAGATGGCATCAGAAATACTCAGTCTAGGCATCTACAGCTCTTCTGCATATTAACATTGTGGTTTGGATGGACAGATATAACTCATGGAGGATACTGCTTCTCTGGAACAGACTCCCCATCTGCATAAAACCAAGTTCTGCCCTGCCCATGTTTAAGTGCAACTTGGATTTATGGATGAGAAACAGAAAATTAACTACAGCACTGTCCTCTGTACTACCAATGGACAGAGGCAGATTCTAAATGCTTTATCTCGTACATGGGTCCCCTTGAATTATTTACGCTATAGAATGGCTGAGGCCGATATCTAACATAATTATCAACCATGGAATGGCTGAGGCCGATATCTAACATAATTATCAACTATGGAATGGCTGAGGCCGATATCTAACATAATTATCAACTATGGAATGGCTGAGGCAGATATCTAACATAATTATCAACTATGGAATGGCTGAGGCCAATATCTAACATTATCAACTATGGAATGGCTGAGGCCGATGTCTAACCACATGGGATAAGTTAATTCAAGCTTGAAAAGGGAAATTAGCTAGGCTTAAAATGGCCTGCAAGGGCAGCTAGACAAGTATTTACCTATGAATCTGCATGGATCAGTGCTGTACTCCAGTTGACAAATGGAAATAAATAAAATGTTTCCCCATGTTTTGTTCCTAGTTGACACAGAAGTCCATTGTTATTTAAGTGCACACTTCCACAGGTAGGTCAACTGGAACATTTGGCCCCACTTTTATCCACAACCTTACAGCTGGGTGCATTCTTTATATTCTGCAAGCATGAGACCTGACAACCAAGACTAGCCTACTTATTATTAATTTTATTGCTCCTATATGCAAGGGAAAAGTCTTTCAGATGTAATGAGGAAGAAGACGACAATTGTGAACTGTTGGTATAGTGTCAATGCTTTCTGGCACACTGTCATACCAATGAGCAGTGCATTGTCTCTGGAAAGCTGTATAAAGCATTAGTTAAGTTGGTGCGCAGGTAATTCCCATCAGAGAAACAGCAAAACATTGCATCCATATAGACAAATGAAAAGACTAATTTGTATAATTCTCAGTTGTGGTGGCATTAAAAGCTGGTAAGGGATGTTAGACCTATAAATTGTTAGGCAACCTAGAAAGATGAACAGGTAGCAATTAAGGCAGGAAGTAACAGTAAATGTTTCCATATGTAAAAACATCAGAAATGAGTGTCATTTCAGTCAAGAAAGGTGATAAAACATGTTTTACAGATACATAAAGAAGAAGAGATTGGCAGAAATTATTCTAAACTAATGCTTGCCTATGTCTATAGATGAAGAGAATTTAGCTTTATCTGTAATTTCATGAGAGATGGCCAGAAAGCATAGTTAATCCTTGTCCTTTCATGTAACATTTTTTATGAAGGAAATTCAAAGGCTAAAGGTGGTAAATGCAAGTAAAGCTTGCTGGGATTCACCCTAGAATTTGTATGTCTTTACCCTTAACCATTTCAACAAATCAGAGAAGATGGGTGGCTTTCGTGAAGACTGTGCACAAGTGATGTGATTTTTCCCTTCAAGAAACTGTCAGCATGGTAGAGACTGAAGTCTATTAGGCTATCAAGTTTGGCCTATGGTATGGATTATATTATCTAGTCACTATTGAAGGAGGGTATTTTACCATATCTAGAAGCTAATGGAGCATCTGTCCAAAAACAAACATGATTTTACATCACAAAAATTATGACAGACAAACTTAATAGATTTACTCTCTATTATCTTGTTTATTCACTAAATAAATAAAGTAGCCACTGCAGAAAATAAAATAGCCACAGGGCTATAATGTAAAAATGATTTGTTGTAACCTTGGTGCCTTGACTGGAAACGGACTCCTATGAAAATGCAGCCACAAAATGTAATTGCATATTATAAGTAAAGTATGAATTAACAGTTTAGTCAGAGCCCAGAGAAGAAGCAAGTCAGTCACATCTCTCATCTGTGTCTACTATCCGTTGTAGGGCAAAATTAATTTAGTCCTACCTTATTTTTAACAGAAAGCGAGTACAATATTTCTGAATCAAGTAAATCTTCTTTGGCTAAATGAGAGCTTTAACCCACCTGAGTAATTCACGGAGGCACTGAAACTACACTGCAAACTTCAAACGTATCACAATTTGTTTGTGGCTGTCTACAAGCTATTTTGCCACTGGATTATGAAAAGACTTATTGCACAATTTCATAAATGTTTCAATATTCTAAAATGTGGTTTCCTCATTGTCTCTGTTGTATACCACTTTAAGGAATCCCAAATATACTTTCAGAAATACACCACTGGTTACATTTTTGAATGCAAATTTAGAAAGTTTCTCCTAATCATTTTCCATTTCCCTATTCTAAAGTACGTGGAACAATTTACATGTGAAAATGTTCTCCTTCTAATATTGGCATCAACCTAGGAGACACTATAACACATCTGTTAAAGTCTTCAGATTGCTAATAGAGTTTTAACCTTTTAGGTAATACCTGTCCCAACATCCAATCACATCAAAAACAGTGGCAAGTATGTGGAACTCACCACATTCTTAAGATAGAAACAAAGGCAGTGACAACATATGTCTTAGTACTTCTTCTCTATGCTGAATGATTGCTCTGCTTGATTCACTAAGGCCTGTTGTATCTCATCCCAACTTTTCTCATACTTTAATATACATGGATGCTAAAAGATCCTGAAGATGGCTACCGCTACTCATTCTACCAAAATATCCTCAATGGTTTGCTGAAACCGCTCTTAATACTTCTTACAGGTTCGTGATATAAATAGATGCTGTGCACAGTGGAATATATTATTCAAAGTTGTTTTTCTTTTCATTTTATTATAGACGTCCATATCATATGCCTAGAATTAGCCTGATATTTATGAGGGAAAAGGCAGTCTGTAGGTCCTGCACACATTTCAGAAACTCCTGTAATGCAGAATCAGACTAAGTGCTGTATGACATTTCTTCCATACAGGCTGACATTCTTGAAGAAATATTCAGTATAAAAGTAATGTTGCGAATTGTATCCATTCACCAGGTTGGCATAATTCCCTGTAGCTATTCCTTTCAAAACTAAATATAATACTAATGGTAAACTGAAAATGTATGAGTTAAACTCCAGCTGCATCACAACAGATGGACTTTTATAGTCATGTGAAACAAATGAGAAACTTTTAAATACTTGATCTGGTTTCTGTCTGTAGTTCTACAATGGAATGCCGGTTGGTTATTGCAGAGTTATCTATACTGAAAAATCTTAATCTTCTCCAAAATATGGAAAAAGCCCTACAAACAAGAGGCCAACTATTTTACATGGTGCTGAAGATCCCATTCTAGCAGCCCTGCTACTCCCTCAATATAAGTTTATTTAATAGAATGTGGAACTATGAAGCAGTCTTGGATATCTGCAAATTTCTAAGAGGCAGTGAATATAAAGATACTTGAAACTCTCACAATCCCAAACATATCTCCATTCAGTAGTATATGAGGTAACTTCTTTGGGGCCACTTGAAATGATTTCTTTTCAACTAACAACATTTTAATTTGCATTGCATATAGTAGTATATAACACAGTTTTAGATATTGTTCTTTTTCACATTATAGCTACACTCCCGTAATCCATCACCCTAATAATTAACCAATTTGATGCTGTTTAAATGCTGCAAAACTAACTATTCATCTATATTCTGGTTGTATTTAATAGTTTTTTCTAATATTTGGACTCAACTTCATTATTTCTAATAATGAGTTTAGTGGTGTTTATAAAAGAGTGTTTGTTTTTTTAAATAAATTCAGAAAATAATAAGCTTACTTTGAACATTCTCTGTTGATTCAACCAATACTTTGTTTATACAAATGCAGCCCAAAAGAGGGTCATGTAGTAACTTTTGAAATTCATTTAATTCATCTGCTTCTACACTAGAAACATTTTGGTGTGCTTTTTCATAATAACCTTTGAAGGGTAGTTTTCTAAAGGTGTTAAGTTCTTCTGACAGTTAATTTCAGTTTCATTGTAAAAATAATCATTAAACCTTTTCCCAGAAGAGAAACAGAACCTATTGACAGAGATTCTGCCTTTAAATTTAATTCATCATTGGAGTCATTTTGTCATCTCTTTCTTTTGCTGCTGTCTTAGAAACTCTGAACAACATCCTCTGCTCAACTGAAGAGTCCATTTCTGGAAATTTATTTCTGGACTCTGCTCTCATGAAGTATATGACACCTTTGACGGCCAGCTATTAAGACAGAAAATGCTGAAAGCTGGACCCCTCAGGTATTCTTTCACGGGAAGAATGATTTGCTGATCTTGAGGTTGATGTACTCTTTTGTTGAACATGATCCACTAAAATGAACTATCCTCTTCTTTTGAAGAACTTTCCTTCTGCTTGTACACATTCCCTTTTGTAAAATTGCCAGTGTCACTTTGTAATGTCTTTTTTTTTTCTGTGAAACCAGATCTTACTCAATTTCCCACTCCTGGTATAACTCTCTCTGTTGATGAGACCATGTGAAAGTAGTTTTGATGCTGAAATCTGTAGCTGTCCTAAATGATTTATTTTAAAATTATATTGTCTCTAATTATGTTCAGCAATCAGTTATAGCTACAGAAATGGGTAGTCAAGTGATATATACTTTTACTCTTCCAGATCTTCCTCATCCAAACTGTCTCAATGGGAAAGTAAAATAAAGGGTGCTTCAAAATCCTCAGCACTCAAGGAGTGGTTCTCACCTGCAAATATTTAAAATCTCCCTTTTATGGAGCTTTCAGATAGCTTATAGCAATCTTGTAACAAGGCTGTAGCATCTTCTGGCATTTGAGCCATCTGAGACTCTGAACCTAAATAATTTCTTTTACAGGAAAGAAAGGTAAATGCTTCAGGGATGTTGTTAATTCAGAAAAATATAAAAGTATGTTTCCTTGTCTCATGTTACTTTTCTTTTTTATGCGCATTCAGGAGCTCTTACTTAAGGAAATTAATATGCTGTATAAAAGTTTTTGTACATAAGCATGCAATTTATTATGTGTTTATTTTGTTTCATGTGTCCAGTAATAAAATTAACTTTATACTGTTTGTGCTTAGTTGCAGTAGCTGTAATGTATTATTGTCATCATATATAATATCTTTTCTACAGGTCAATATATAATAGATAAATCATTTCCAATACCTTGCTTTTTTCACAGAGTAAATAATATACTTAAAATGCAGAAAATAAAACAAGTATGTATCTGTAATAGAAAATTATTATGTATTAATAAAAGCATTGATCATTTGGCTAAACACAATCAGTTTGATCAGTGAGAAAGAAATGAAACAAGTACAGTCTCTGCAAGTTTCACTATCCATTCTAATGTATGATTCATTTGGTTTCACATTTATTACCACGGGAAAATCTTACCATTTTGATTTATTGTTCATTTCTGCAAAATATATCGGTGCCATATTTCAGAATTACAAAAACTTGTTTTGTTAAAGGACATGTTTACTATACCTCCTCTGTCAGAGGTGAGACCAAAACAAAACTGCAAACTTTAAACTCACAACACTTTGCTAGTGATGCACTTTCTTTAAAAGTGTTTTTCTGTTCCCACTGAGATATGAAAACAATTATTCCAAGCATTTCTGAAATCTTTTTTTCTCAGAATTTTTGTTTTTCAAATACATTTGAATAAATTCCATAGTATTTGTATATAACATCTTAATAACTATGTACACTATTTACATCAGCCTGACACTATAACAGAGCTCAATATATACAATTACTTTATAGGTATAACAATCCAGCTATCAGAGTATATCTGTTCACTTATTGTAAAGTCTCAATTAATTTTCCATGGACTGTTAATAAATGGCTTAGCATGAATCCTTAATATTAATTTCCAACAATGCTGTGGTATTCAGTAGGTTGTAGAAGTCTTCCAAAGTCAGTATTGTTTGTATTCCATCTTCTTCTTATACATTTCCTTGAGCATTTCTGAAATCTTGAAGTATTCTGAGATATAATTTCCTAATGTCTGGCCTATATACCATTTTGAGGAATAGAACGACACAATAAGCAATATCCTACCCCACCTAAATTACAGTTGTGATCACAATCCAAGAAAGATTATCTTCCTTTAATTTTTCTTTTTATCTGTAAGTAACGACACATTGAAATTTCTTCTTGGATGTATGCCTCACCTAGTATTAATATTAACCTATTTCAGATAAAAGTTAACACATTTACTAGACTTTATAAATTCCTATAAAAAATTACCTTTTATTCAATTACTCATATTTGTTAGGAAGTTCCAAGTGGTCTGGACCCATTTTCTGCAAAAGTCTTCCACAGTAATATACAAAACCAATACAGTCATATAACAATGCTTCCAACATTTACTGACATGCACAACAATCTATTAAATGCTGCTACTATGTACATAATGGTCCATGCTAACTGTAAACCATTAGTCCTTTCTGTGATTAAATAGCAAATTCAGCCCTGATGGAATGAGAGGTTTCCAGGTCCATTAATTTCCTATGGGGTAAGAGGTGATGGCAGAGGTTGTTATTCTGAAAGCTGTCAGGGCTTGTCTGTTATGAGCCCTAACCCTTCTGCTACAGATGATATGCATGGAGTCCTGCGTAAATACCTACTCTCACTTTATAGTGAAAGCTGTACATGTTGCCATAAGGCCATATGCCCATCTATATATATATATATATATATATATATATATACATACACACACACATTACATGCCATGGACTGTCCATACAGTAGATTCTGGCATTTCACCAGGCCAGGCTACCACCCTTCCCATCTGGGCTGCTAGTTCAGTACGGATCTGGGTTGTAGCTAAGGATCTGAGTAGAGCTAGGACCATTATCGTGGTATGATAATGAGTGAAAAAAGTTCTTTGTAAGATCACATGGTCTAGAACTCTGGGGATGTCTCTTTGAGGGGATAAGTGCTGTTGTGCTACCAGGGAAAACTGTACCATAAGACACTCCATTACCATTAGGGCTATCCTGCCATGCACAAATTGATTCTAATTTTGTGTTTACCTGTTAATCTGAGCAGCATATCAGCAGTGAAGCAGAATTGCTGGACTCAGCTATATCATCATCTGCAGGGATGTGTTTGAAGTCCCACAGATCAGGGCTAAACTATATGCAGATGCTGTTGCATTTGTGAACTGAGTACAATACAGGGTGGACCTTTTTAATCTGTATCCCATGCATGGTGACTGGGTACTTACTTTTATGCACCACAAAAAGCATTGAATTGCCATTCTGTAGCATACCAGTCCTACTGTATGGGGCAGAATGACCGTAAGTATAGCCCTTAGATTGTAAGTCAAAGCATAGTAAAGAAGGGCAAAAAAAATCTTGTGATGCCATGGCTACAGAGGCACACCCAATTAGAAAAACAAAGAAGAAAGATCATTCTGCTGTTACATTTAGAGGGTAGCCTTACAAAAGAGATTTCCAGAATGTAACTGCAGCTACAGAAAATAAGGCATCCCCAAAGTGATTTGATGAAGACTGTATCAAAAAAGTAAAGTATTGGAGGTTATAAGATGGAAAACAGTACTATGTCATTCATTTAGTGGAGTGATATTGAGGCATTTTTACATTACTGTAGAAGTGAACATACAAGCCTTAACAGAGCCATGAATAATATGTTGAGGAAAATGTTGCCAGTGTACAGCCCTCAAAGAGACATTGCTGAAAAATGTAAATGCTTCCTAAATAAAATGCAGCCACCTGTTTGCATAATTTCTTTAAAAAGATGAGCTGAGAATGCAATATCTGTTGTAAGACTGGCTACATGGACAATAACAGGTAACACAAATATTTTTTGTCAATCAGAAACCCTTTGTTTCTCTAAGGAAGTCCAGGTTTTTGGCTGACTTTTTTTTATTCATGTAAATAAGATTTTAAATAGTAGTCAAGGATTATGCTCAGGAGATTGAATTGAGGGATAGCTTTCAATGCAGCATCATATATTAAGTTTTACTTTTGACTATTGCATTTTGAGAGTGATCTTGGTGATGGGAAGAGAAAAACTGCTTTTGTTTTAGACACACACATGAAAAGACTAGAATCAGCCAGCCACCTATGAATATTATTAAAGCTGATTTGGAACTGGCTATTTATTTCATCAATTGAAAGGGAATAAAAGTAAACAGAATAATCGGTGTACTGAAGGTAAGTTTTTTGAATTCTAAGACTCGTATGTGCAAGTCCAGGAATACTGTGAATGTGCAGGCATGAGGATTTTCATAGATAAGTCTGAGATTGCTTTGTCTCTGAATATTCCGTTTTCTACAAGTTATGGTACTCTTAGACTTTTTTGCTTTCTACAAGGTATGGTAATCTCCAAATATTCCATTTTCTACAAAGTATGGTGGTCTTAGTATAAATAAGTTGCAAGAGTGTAGGGGTTCAGGAGGAGTTGCCCCTTCAAAAATAAATAAATTAATAAAACTTAAAACATAGTAAGACTGAACATTCTTTTGCATACTTGTCCGTATAATACAGCTTCTAGACTCTATAGCCATAAGACTTTTATTGCCCCATGTGATATACCAGTCAGAGTGGGTTTTAACAAACCCAAGCATAAGGGAAGCTAAGTTGTTTGGTAATAGTAGAAAAGCAATAGCAATACATTTCAATAGTAATACATTTCTCCATCACGAAACTGAAGTGAATAGAGGAAGGACCACTTGATTTTAAGTGAGGTCTGGAAGGAAGGAAGGAATTGGGGTTAAAGTCTTGATATTTTTTTGCTTGCAGTACAAGTTTGGCACTTTCAGTGTTTGTGCCCAGCATACATAGACTGGAAACTAGTGGTCAGTTTTATCTTCCAATAGCCATGTTTTAACACCTTTCCTGTTTGTGATACTGTTCATAGGCATTTGTTGGTTCAGCTGAACAGTTAGCTGGATTAATCTATCTATTTGGGTTGATGGATATGAATTTTGATCAAAAGTTGTCCCAGACAATGTGTTTAAATAACTTGTAACCAGTAGATGTTCATCATTCTCACTGCTGCATTAGCCCTTTGATTATATGGTTTGTTTTCTGCTCAGCAAAGAACTGTCCAGCATCACACAGCTCTGTCTCCCTCACAAGCTTTTATTTTGACTGATGATTGGACAGGCAAAAAGAGAGAAATCAGTAGAGTGAATAAATCTGCACTACTTTCTTGCTGCCCTCAAGGGAAGGCACTGAGGTTTCACAGATACAGCAAATGGCTACATGCTTAATTTCTAGCAGGTAACTCTTCATATGTGAACCCTTCCACATAGAAATGTATTTTTTTTTAAATATTTTTGATGTATTTTTTTTTTTTTTTTTTTTTTTTTTACTTTCTGCAGAATGCAATCAGTTTTATTACTAACATACATTTCTTGACTATGCTGTGGCTGTTGTGTGAAAAACATGTACTGCTTTTGAGACATTTTAACTGAAGTATAAGGATTAAAGACTGGGAAGTGTTTTTATGTCCTTCAAATACTGAGTGCTCTGCTCCTTGTGAACAATTTGTGACAACTTATCTTTATTTCATTTTCTCTGTCAGTACACTTGAAAGGGAAGATTTCTGACAGGATTTTTTTGTGTAGGGTGATATGAGCTTGGTGGTAGGATGCATACTGTAGGACAGATGAAAAAATGAAGACACCAGAGCAGAAGCCAAAGTTGCTCCAGCTGCAGAGAAGGTCAAAGAGAACAGATCACTGTGGTTTGGGCACATGTGCTGCAAAGTAGAAGACAATCTGATGAAGATTTGGGACAGACAGGAAGATGGTAAGTGGAAACAAAGGCATCCTGAAAAGAGATGGATGGATTGTGTGATTTGAAGACCTGTGATTGTCAGGTATGACTGTGGAAGAAATTACGCGAATGGCACTGAATACAGAGAGAGAGAGATAAAGGCAGTTGACATGACAACCTGACCCTCTGTAGAAAACGGTAAAAAGTGGCATTAACTAAGATGATGTTGATCATGATATTCTTCTCTGAGGTGCTGGGGAAACAGACCTCTTGGCAAGGATGAAGTGCCATCTCTTAGTCTGTCTCCTTCCAGGGATGTCCCCAGAAAAAAAGAAACAAAAGGTTAGACATTGCCCATCCAAGTATATTTTGTCTGCTCATATTAATAATTACCTTAAGTAGGAGTTTATTGCAGGCTTTCTATCCTGGAGATCAGAAATCCATACCAGAAGACTAACTAGGTTAATATATCCCTGACTAAAATATGTCAGGGGATTCTGACATAGACAGAGACAAGGCTTTTTCTTTGTCTAATTCTCAAACCGAAGACTCTGATTCAGAGGAATGTTTGTCTTCGCCAGCTCCATTAGATACATTTTCATCTTCTAAGTCTAGTTCAGAATAAATTGTATATTTTTGTGGGAACAAGTGGATATTCTCCCTAAACTGAGAAGATATGATATGCTACAAGTGGATTTACTTCATACTACACCATTATGCCAGCCTTTGGAGGATGTAATAAATGGTGCCTACAATAACTCTGACACTCAGCCTTCAGTCTCTAAAAAAAGACAGAACACTTATTAATGTCATCTTTCCACTACAGTTCTAGAAGTTAAGGTATTGGACAGATTTCATAAGAAGAATTTTTCATCTTCCAATTTATTCTGCCAGGTGTTAACAGCTTGTGGGATTATTCTGCCACACTAGGTTCTGTCTGAATCCATAATTTCTAACCTGTCTCACATACTTTAAGAGTGTGTATGATTGTGCAGACATTGCATCGAGTGCAATAACTTTTGCGATTGTTTTGAGAAAATGCGCATAGGTACATAATCAAGTTTTCTGATGTAAAATCTGAGGGTCTACTTTAGATCAAGTGTAAATGCAGGAACTCTATGTTTGTTTTTTTTAATCGCAGTACAGTGAAGATCGGGATATTTGCCCTTTCCTCACTGAAGTGTGATCTCAGAGTTGGAGTATATATTTAGCAGGGGCTGTGGGAGGCGCAGCCCCCCACAATAGTGATTTTTAATTCTTGAATTTACGCTCATGTGAGTGCTCATCATTTTGTAATTTTGTCTATGTAATATAGACCCAAATCTGAGATTGTAAACTCTTCCTTAAACAAGGAGGTTTTGTTTGGCCCTATTGCTACTCAGATTCTCTTACAATTTGACAGAGAGAAAATAATTCAAGGAGTTAGTAAGATTTTTTCAAGCCCCAAATTATAAATCTAACAAACAATCTCCTTTTTTGTAAGACAAAATAATCAGTTCCTGCCATCTTCTGGCAAACAGGGAACAAGAAAGAGATAGCAGGAGGGAAACCATGGATCCTTTAAAAAAAACAGACAGATTGCAACTTCAGAATGACTATACCAGTATCCCCTCACCTCTTGTCCCTACATCTCTGAGTCTATCCCATAGTCTGGCTCGCAGTCCTTCCCTATGACAATAGAATAAATTGTTTCTGACTTTGGATATCCTTCCCTATGGTAACAGATTGTTTCTGATTTTGAGTATTCTTCCCTATGGCAGCCGATTGTTTTTGACTTTGGTACTAATGCCAGTTCAGGAGGGTTACAGTTGGCAATGAGCACACATCCCACTTTTCAGGAGATTTCTTCCCTGCTCTTTGAACCAGATGGAGTTTTTTTCCTCAAGTTCTTCAACACATGATAGATATTGGCTTTCTTATCAAGACCAGCACTGGTAGAGTTTTTAGTAGAATCTAGAGTGGAAGCTGCTGTTAAAAAAGGAATAATCAGTACAGCATACAAAATATTGCATGATAACTATACAAGAATCAATCGGAGGAGATTAGAAAGGATTGGGAAAAGAGATTGGATCAGCAATTCACAAAGAAACAATGGGGGATATATGTATGTCTCCCAAAGATACAATAAACTCTAGAAGATTTAGGATATTTGTTTAGAAGTGTTTACATAGATATTTTTATACCCCAAGTAGACTCCAAATATTTTTTCCTCAGGTAGACAGCAAATGTTGGAGGTGTGATGGGGAAGAAAGAGGTAATTGGGGACATATTTTCTGGGACTGTAATGAGTTGGCAAACTTTGGGGATTCCCATCAGACTGCTCTGTCAGAGATGCTGGGTGAGCAAATTGGTGTAACTAAGGAAATTATTTTTTTGAGCTATGATACAGAATTGGAATTGCCTAGACATAGTATGGCCTTGGCTGAGTCTAATTATGGTGGCTGCCAAAAAAAGCAATTACTAGAAAATAGAAACCAAAGTCTAAATGAACTTCACTAGAAGCAGTGAATATAGCAACAGAAGTAATCAACAGGAACTGGGATCGCTAGAAAAGGGTAAGAGCAAATTATATAAGAAAACATGGGAATTGTGGGAACAATATATGCAGAGGAAGAACAAGGTTTGAAAGAAGGCAGGATTTGAATGAGCTATGTAATATTTGACTGACAATGACTGGATAAATTCTAAGTGATATATACTGTTTGCAACTACACATGTCAATATGGTTTGTGATGTATAATGTTTGCAACTAAAATTATATGGTTTTGTTTTCATTTATATAAATGTATGATTGTCTATGTCCTACGTGATAATTTAATAAAGATATATTTTTAAAAACAGTTCTTCAGCACATGCTTTCCCTACGAGTCATACTGCAAGTACCTTTAGACCAAAGGAAGGAAGGAAGGCTTCTACTCCAGAATATTTTTGGTTTCATAGAACAAGCTTTCCTGGAGACCATTTCTCAACTGCTTTGTGAAAGTTCCAAAATTCAAAATGTTGCAACCTTCAGGGTCTTTTACCTGTTATTCACCTCATATATGTTTATCACATTCCCATAGCTGCAGGCTTCAAAAAAATTCTCAGATTATCTGTGAGTCACCTTATGTTTTCTCTGCATTACTTTTTACTTATTGAGACAACTTGCTGATCTTTGCAGAGTCTTTTGCCAGATGTCAGGAGTCTTTAACATAGGTTTCTCAACTCCTTATCAATCTGAGTTTCCAGATAAAAGTTAAAAAAAAAATCTTCATTGACTCTCTTATGCAGGATTGTGCTTTCAGACTACCTTCTAGATAAGTCTATACAAAGGTATTCCTGACATAGGAAAAGGTGAATTTATATCTGGAAACTTTGCTGATCTTCTCCAATCTTTCAGAGACTTCAGCGACAGAAAACCCTCAGGATTTTAAGATTCATGTCTTCTATGATTCCAGGTTATACGTGAGAAAAAGTAGTTAGTCATGTGGGCCCAACATTCTGATCCTCAGATTTTCAGATTCCATTTTTTTGGCTTTATCAAGAAAGAAATGCATTGCTGGAAGCAATAAGATGTCAGTTTTTGCTTGGGGACCAGTTTTTATGAGGATAAAGGTGAGAGGTGTGCGGGACAGTTCATACATACCAAAACATATAAATATTAATTAATTGGTAGGTATCTGTGATCCACGCTATTGAATCTCTTCATTATCGACCATCATTACAGGTGATTACAGTCAATACAACAGTGATGTGGTACATAAACAAAGGGGGAGGGCACCAGGTCCTACTGCTTGTGGAGTATGGCTTGGAAGTTAACTATAAAGTACTGTATAGCCCTCCCGAAACATCTTGCATACTGTCAGAGAAAATTTAGTGGCAGAAAAGTTGTGCATGACCAGGACAGACCCTTACAAATGGAAATTGATTGAAAGGGTCTTCCAGGAATAGTTCCAGTTGTGGGAAACGCCTCAGATCTGTTTGCTTGCTTTCAAAATAGACAACTAAGCAAATTTTGCACCAGGATTCTTTACAGGCAGGTCTGGAAAATGCATTTTCATTCACATAATTGGGAATATTAATATATGCATTTCCACCCTTTCCACTGATATCTGGGGTCATTCTGAAGATTCAGAAGGTCTCCAAAAAATTACTGTAGTGACTCCTTTCTGTATGAGGCAACATTGGTAATCTCTTCTTTTGGGATTAGCTACGGCAATTATCACAAGATTCTTGACAAAATGGATCACTCGGACAAGACAAGGGGAGTTTGATACACCCCAGTCTCAACCAACATTGACTGCCTGAATGATTCAATTCTAATATCACTTGGGCACATTTTCATGAGGACATGCAGCACATACAAAAGGAGGCAAGAAATCCTACTACTAGAAAATGTTATGTTAACCAGTAGAGACTACTTTCTAGTTAGTGCCTCACTTATAACCAGACCCCTATCTGGGATTGATGCCTTTGGTTCTCAGACATTTTGTGTGAGGTACTATCCTTTGGCAAAGTGTACTTATCACATATTTCCATGTCTCCCTATAGATTCTCTTCTTCATTTCAGACTTTGCTCAAACCGTTCTACAAAGAGTTTTTTCTGTTGATACTTAAGGTCACCTGTTATTCAGGTGACACAATTAGAATCTTTAATTTTTGCTGGGAAAGTTATTTCTGTTTCTGGACCTGCTATTCTGTCTTGTTTGGGTTCTTTTTCAGTGGATTGTTTTATAGCTCTGACATTTGCAAAAGGGTATCCAGGTTGCAAGTATTCATGTTGGATTTACCATTTGCTTTTCAGTACATATGGGATTATCTGTAGAAAAAAAAAATCCTCCCATATATGCCCTTACTACTTATAAAGTGTACCATGAATCTAGCCATTTATTTCCCTCATTTTTTCAGAATTTGAATGACACACAAAATCGATTCTATATACTTGGGTCAGGCTTTTGTAACTCTGGTATTATCTTGTCAGTACTATGTCCTTTGGTAAAGCTATGCAGCTGTGGAATTCCTAGTATGGGACTGGAAAAGGACAACCTGTGTCAATTCAGACAATTCCAGTTAGTTGCTCCTGACTTTATCTTTCTTTGTTATTCCTACCATGGAAAAGCATTTCCAGGCAGGATTAAGGTACATTATAATAGAGCCTTGTTTTCCTCCTTGATGGCATTTTGGAAAGCATTCTTGAGACAACTACATGGTCTTCTGTATGCACTTTTATAAAACATTACATACTAGATTCCTTTATTCCTTTTCAAAGTCCAGGACTGGCTTTGCTAGGACGATTCTCCAAGGGCTAATGGAGCATCATCCTAGTCTCAGGTTGGATAGGCTTTAGAAATCAACCCATATTGCGTAAAACCTCCTGCAGTAGTGAGAATACTAAACATAGTACAGTTGTCTTAAGTTGTACATACCATAACAGTAGATGCTCAAATTCTTCACTGCTGCAGAAGCAGCGTCCACCCATGATCCCCTACATCTATTTATAGTTAGTTGTTGGGAGATAAACTTGTTTGTTAGTGTTATATCTTTTAGAGGTTCAGAATGAGTGCACTCTTCTCTCTGTATGGACAAGAAATCCCTGAAAATTTCTTCACTCTGACTGCTAGTTTCTCACTGCAGCAGTGAGGAATTCAAACATCTACTGCTATGGTAAGTAAAACTTGTACAACTGTATTTTCTCCCTTTATGTTGGAATTGAGTTAGGAAATAATTTGAGTTAGGAAATAATTATATTGGCTAAGTCTTTGAGATATTCTCGGGAGTATGTAAAACTACTATAGTTAAGTACTTCACTATGTTAGTTTTAATATCTGCTAAGAGGGAATCTATATATAATAAGACAGTTATGTACTTTGTCAGATACAAGAGACAGAATATGAATAGATAATGGTGATACCATTAGCACCTTTATTCTTTTGTTGAAGCAATAGATGCTCTAGCCATGCTAGATTATTTCAGAGTTATTAGCATGGGAATAACTCTGTGTCTCTAACACTGCAAAAAGAATTCAGTTTATAATGCATTTCATTATTTGACCATCAGCTGATATAATTCATATAGAGATAATATTCCAACATTTTATAAAAGTAATTATTTTCATTAATTGTACTGATTTGGTTTTAAAGCGATATTAATACATTTTTATTGTTTGACTACTAGGTGAAAGCCTTAATATAGGGATTGGAATTTATTTATTTGTTCATTACTTCAATTAATTTGGTAACTGGTGTAGAGCATTGATCCAAGTGGACCTATTTCAGTCTCAGCACATGCAAATATAAACGACAGTAGGCCAGCAAGTTACAAAGAAGTATTACAAATGCAAACAAAATGATTACAATGAACCAATAACAGTAATACTAATATAGTACACAGGATAAGGGACAATATGAAGGGACAGTTATAGCAAGGAGGGAAGAAGCAGAAGGAGAGATTGAAATAGTGAAGGGATAGAGTACAGACCTAAATGATAGTTATTTTCTGTGTGTCTTTACTTACTTTTGCTATGTACACTATATACAATGTGAAAGAGGTGTCACATATTAGGATAGGGAAACAAGGTGAGGAAGAGAAAGGTGCCTGATAAGTGAAGGAAGAGCAGACAATTAGGTGATGTGGCCAGAGGGAAAGCATTTGCAAACTGATTCAGACATGAGATGATCTTTAAGCTGAGCAAGGAACAGGGTATGAGGTGACATTTTTAAGATTAGTAAGGAGGGTTTCCAGAGTTTGGGGCCTAGGATGGAGAAGGTATACTTACTGCAATGAAGTCTGGTTCTGTGACATTGAAATAGAGGATCAGCATTGTTAAGACTTCTTAGATTGAACCTGTGGTGTCGTCTGAATAGGTCAGAGGCAAGGGAAGAACAGGAGTGTTCTTTGAGGAACTGTAGAGTTGAGATCCAAGAGGTAGGCTGTCATGTCTTTCAACAGGTAGCAGACTGGATTTATTAAAAGTGATACAATGATGCTCATTTCTAGGTGAGAGGGTAATGAAATGGCAGATCGAGCCACTTATAGTTTGGATGGTGGAGGAGTTTTTCATGGACCTGCTGTAACCAGTGGAAGTCCATATTCAAACTGTGCTTGTAGAATGCCTTTGCCTATGGCATTCTTGATTGGCCTGGAGAGAAAGGGGGATCATTTGTAGGAAAAAAATGGGATTACATTTATTTTTTTCCATATTTACTGTAGGTAAGGGTGTGCAGGATCAAGCCACATCCCAAGGTATTTCAATGAGCTGACTTGATAAATGGGATTGTCCAGATTCTGCTGTTCGGGGTAGTACTAAATAGCATTGTTTTAGTTTTGGAACTGCTCAAAGTTCTCTATTTGTTATTAAGCCATTTGAAAAGAGTAAGGAAGTCCACTTGTAATTGTTGCTGTATGGCAGAGGAGGCCAGGTTTGAGTGAAATAAGACCATGTCATCAGCATAAAGTTAGAGAGAGAGAGGAGGGAGGTCAAGTGGTAGTTTATTAATGAAAATGGAAATAAAAACAGGAAGCTAGAGTCTTCCAGGACAGGGTTGGAAGCAGAGAAGGTGTTTTGAGACTGCACAGAGAAATATCAATTGGAAAGAAACCAGGGAGCTGTATTTAGGCTAATTCCAGTTTCAGTTGGGTGATCTAAAAGATTATTATGGTCAAACAGACTGAAAGCTTTGGTGAGGTCAATAAAGATTGCTCCAGTAAGGAGGCGTTTGTCAATAGCCAAGAGGATGTTATCAGTAAGTGTACAGAGTGCAGTATAAGTGCTCCAACCAGCCCAAAAGCCAAGCTGTTTTAAAGACAGTAGATGGGAAATGTAATGGGCAATTTGATGGTAAACTAATTTTTCAAGAATTTTGCCAAGTATGGGAAGAATGGTGATGGGATGGAAGTCAGTGGTGTGGGATGGGTTAGTTTTTTAATATGTTTCTTATAAAAAGCAATTTAAGTTTGTGGGGTTGTTATAAATTTTGTATACGATGTTAAATGAATGTAAATTGTTTCATTTAAGTTTATATACTGATATTTAATTACATCTTTGTTCAGTAGTACAATATGGCATTAGACATGTTCATTTTTGTATTCCGTCTAATGTGATGATGTATACATATGAGTTACAGGAAATTATTTTCTATTTATATTCTGTTTTTTCATACTCATTTCTATATTTTTAATTTATTTTACAAATGTGATTATTGAATGTGTGATTCTTGTTTCATTACTTATCAAGCATGTAAAGTGAATAAATGCTTCATTTTTTTTTTGCATTGTGTGATAGAGTTTTTTTGGGGGAGAGGGGGATATATACATTTGGATTTGAATCAGTGACCATATGTCAGCGATGAGGACTCTGAGGTGAAACCGGTTTGTGTTTTAGGTATCTACTGTCAAAGGTGTTCATTTGGTTGCTTGGAATATTTTTTCACATTAAAGTTGGAAAAACATTATGTACTATAAATGTGCTGTTTTTTTTTTTTTTGTGAGCTTGTGTATTTTTCTTCCTTGGACTCCTTTAGAAGTATGGGCTCCAATTTGGGAGTGTGTTTTATATATGGTGGGTTTACTCTATTACTAGTGTCAATAGTCTGCACCACATTTGCTCACTCTCACTTGCTATATCTGCTAAGTAGCTTAACTTCCACTAGCCTGATCCTACTTAATTACTACCCACCTCACAATATAGCCCTACCAGAGCCCTAACTATTAACACTAAACCTCCTACACAGATCCTAACCCTATCTTGAGTCCTTGCGCCCTAATCCTAACCATTAATCTGCTCTCCCACTTCCTATAACTAATAGATAGATAAGATAAGATGCCCCTCTTGTCAGTGCACAAGTACAGCAAAATTTGCAGCAATCCTCCCAAGGTGCATGAACATGAATAAGTAAAAGAATACAATACAATACCAGACAATACAATATAATGCAATGCAGTGCAGTAAACAACGGAATAATGTCAGTTGCACAAAAATGTACACATATACCTTATCAGTTCACATATGACTCTGGGATAGAAATGGTTCTTAAGTCTGTTTGTCCAAGATGGAATAGACCTGAAATATTTGCCGAAAGGCAGCAGGTCAAACAATTGATGTCCAGGGTGAGAAAGGCCTTTCAAGATTTTGGTTGCCCTGCTGAGACAGCGAGAGCTGAAGAGTTCCTCTAAAGAGGACAGTGAACAGCCTGTGATTTTCTTGGCAGAGTTAATGATCCTTTGAAGGGACATCCTGTCTGCCACCGAGCTGTTGGCATACCACATGGAAATGCAATATGTCAGCACACTCCATAAATTAGCTGTAGAAAGACACCCGTAGCTTCTCCTGCAGGTTGTTTTTCCTAAGGAAATGGTCTCTGCTTTGCCTTCTTGACTGCCTCTGTGGTGTTTATAGACCATGAGAGAGATTCTGGCACAAATACACACAGAAATTTGAAGACAGAAACCCATTCCACACATTCAACAAATGTCCCTGATCACTACTTAACCTTAACATGTTTTTCCTGCTCCCTAAACCTACATTCTCTGAGAGCTGTCTAACCCAAAACTCCACTCCTGCTCCTCCCTAAACATAAACATCCTGATCACCTTCTTCATCCTAAAGCTAAAGTCCCTGATCTATACTTAACCTTGAAATGCACCTTCTGCTCTATAAACCTGCATTATCTTACTGTTCTCTTTAACTAAAACGCTACTCCATTCCCCTCCTTAAACTTAAAGTCCCCAGTAACTCCCTAAACCTAAAACTCCACTCCGCCCTTCTAACCCTAAACTCACCTACTTGTCGCTGACCCTAAAAAGCTCATGATGCTCCATAAATTTAGCCCCACCCAATTGCTATCTGAAAACTTAGCTGCACTCCCCCCTCCCATTTCCTTGCAGAGCTGCTGCACTTACCTCACTCAGACTTAAATAATTTATGGTATGGCAGTTCCAGTCTTGCTGTATGACTGGCACACCTTTCCAAAACTCATTATTTGAGTTTAGGCACAAGTAGCATCCTATATGAGTTACAAGGTGCTCAAAACCCTGGCTGCGAGAAGTGATCTTTGAGAAATCAGACTGGGGTGCTTTTAGTCAACCTTGTGTATAATTATAAATGTATGTATTTTATATATTTACTTATTTCCAGTTTCTTACCATGATAGCCTGAGTAAGCTGTTGAAGAGCCCCTTTTCAGCAATTTCAGCAAAGACTTATAAAGAAAATCTCCAAAACATAAACACTGCATATATATATATATATATATATATTGGCAATTATTCATTCAAAAATACAAATGCAATAAATACACTCAAGTAATCAAAATGGAGCTAATGTGGAAAATTGTAATGTAAAGCACATTTATCAGAAGATAGTATCAAACATTTGTAGAAAAAGATGTACATGTTTTATATCACAAATGTTTGGTCGAATAAGGAAAGAGAGAAAAATGTTATTGAAAGACTAGAATAACTGCTCTGTTAGGGTAGAGAATAAAGCCCAGACTACATTCCAACTGACCTTGGTTTGATTAGCAGCACAGGTGACTGACAGAGTGACAGTAAAGGGATGGGTGATTTGATGTGGCGATCCCTGCTGAAGGTTTGGAAGTTGCATTGAGGTGATGTAGATCAAGGAGGGTTAAATAGTGGCGGGCTTGGTGGAGCTATTGCAGAGGCATGATGACTCACCTCATGCCCTTATTGCACATCCACCTCACAAGCTTCCCACCCATATTTCTCTGGAAGTGAAAATGGAGGACAGGGTATAATTGCATAAAACAAAATGGCAGAACATTGATGGCCAAGACCCTCTGGATGCTCTTAGGTTCTATAACCATCCCCAGCTGAATGAGAGAAAACTCCAGTGGTATCAGAGAAGCTGGTAGACCCAGTGTGGATGTGGAACACTGAATAGGAAGGCTAAAGGATGATGCAAGGGACCAAAAAATACAAGAATAAGATCTGGAAACTTTTGAAAGAAAGTAGAGGTATTTTGTAAGTGTGTGTGTGTGTGTGTGTGCATGCATGCATGCATTCACAGTCATATGCATGTATTTTATATGTAATCAATTTTATATTGCAGAACTCTGTGGCAGTGCTCACTGAGTGGTGTATCAAAAATTGACTGAAACTGGCATAAAAGAATGTAAATAATGCTGTTATAAATATTGTGTTTAAAACTGTTGAGATAAATTGTAAATAAAACTATTACATTGTTCCATTAAATAGAGAAATTCCTTTAACAAAGGCAGGGACCTTGCCATATTTCTTAAGATAAGTCTCAAAGGTATATTGGTCAATGAAGTCAGTCAGTGATATATAAAATAAAAAGGCTGATGTCATCTAGCTCACAGTTATTTATCCTTTAAGGAGAGGAATTTTGCACCTAAAGCAGTGGTTCTTTGTGAAGTGCAGGAGTTAGAAAATATAGATACATGCTCAAGGAAAACCAGATGAAAGAGAACTAATGCAAAGCCCAGAGATTCTTGTTAAGAGAAACAATGCCCTGACTGTATGGGACTGTACTTAAATGTACTTTATGTTGTCTTGTTACGCCTTGTGATTATTTGGGAATAATCTACATTTTTTCTGTTTGTGTGTAAAAATAATAATATAGGTTGGTGGTCTCTACTGTGTTTTATATCCCTTCTTGTGGATGCTGTGATGAAAGGAGATACAGCCGGCACAGCTAGCTGGAATTTTGTAAATAATTATATGTCATTGGTGAATATTGAAATGATTTATATAAGATGCTTGTGTTACAAATGTATTAGAACTGTATGTAATGTGTATATCAAACTGCTTGTACAGATGTGTGTGTTGAAAAGGCATTTGCAAAGTGCTGTTTGAAATGTAACCACAGTGTGCTCTCCTGGAAGAGAACAGAAATGTACATGCAGTATTGTAACTGTTTAAATGTATATATTTTAACAGTGGAAACTGGAATACAGGAGGTTAACCTCAGTCCAGCAAACTTTAGGAAAGTTGCTGCAACAACAATGTACGAAAATAACTGCAACAACCAGATCCAAACCAATTTTGGGAATGCACAGAATAAAGTGCACAAGTTATAAAATAAAAATATTTATTCTATAATAAATTCTAGCGCCTTGGTGTCACCACCTTTATGGAATATCAGTTCATTTGTAAAACACACTTTTATATCCTTCAACTTCTTAAACACCAATTAATTAATTATATAATTAAATACATCAAATACTTAAAGAAAACATTTCCAGTTTAGCTCATTGTTGACCATTGTATTATACTTCAAAATATAAATGCATTCTTTATATAATAGTTTTTGTTTCATCACTTCTTCATTATCCCACATACAATCAATTTGTTCTAAAATAGTACCTTTTAAAAGGTTAACATTGCCTTGATGGCAATGTTTAAAATGCAAGGAAATCATTTTGTCTTCCCCCTGATGTTTGACATCTCTCAAATGTTCCATAAATCTAGTGCAAAACATCTGCTTTGTTTCGCCTACATAAAATAACTTACAAGGGCAAAACAAAGCATATATAACACCTTTACTTTCACATGAATACGTGCCTCTAACATCAAATTTACAATCATTAATATATTCAACCTTCTCCACAATATGGGTCCAAATTTTACATCTTCTCCATTTCACTGTACCAATGTTATTCAGTGGTCTAGCGGGATTAAATGTTGGCATACTAAAATCTCCATGAACCAACATATTTCTCAGTCTTCCCTTTAGTAAATGACAAGAAAGGTTGGTTAGGTAAAATAATAGATAAACATTTATCTTGCATTAAAAGTTTCTAGCTATGCTTAATTAATTTAAAGAATTTATCACTTCTAACATTATATGTAGAAACAAAATACACCGGATCAATTTTACTAATTTTTTTTGGATGTTATAAACACATTCTCCTGTATAGCCCCTTTGTTTCTCACCTTTTATATTTCTGTCTCCCAAAACTTTATCAACTGCTATGCCTACATTCACTGGATCATATCCCCTTCGTATAAACATGTTAGTAGTTGTTTTTATTTCCCGTTGTAAATCATCCTTATCTGAACAAATTCTGGACAACCTCAAGATTTCCCCATACGGGAGAGCTTTAATAACATGTGGGGCGTGGCAGCTAGAAGCATGCAAATACTGTGTACCATCTATAAACTTCCTATGTATTCTACTCACCACTTGTTTTGCCTTCCAGAATCATATCTAAATACACTTCTTTATTACCATGTTGTAATCCATTAAAACTTAATTCATATGGGTTTTTATGCAACTGTGATATAAAAATCTTCAATTTCATTGAAACCACTTTCACAAATAAAAATTAAATCGTCAATAAACCTATAATATGATTTTACATACCTCTTCACAAACTGTTGTTGATATAAGAAAGTGTCTTCAAAAAATGATATAAAAATATTGGCATACATGGGAGCAAATGGTGCTGCCATGGCTGTGCCTTGTTTTTGCCTATATAACTGTTTATTAAAACAAAAATTATTTTTTAAACAAAATTCTACTAATTCAGTGACAAAATGAGACAAAGGACGATCTCCCAAAGCATGAATGATAGCTTTTAAGCCATCTATATGTTTATTTGACATATATAAACTTTTAACGTCAATTACTAGCCAATAGTTATCTCCATTTAACTGTAGAAATTTTTTCCAAAAATATCAAAACTATCTTGGATATATGCTGAAGCCTTTTGTGCATGAGGTAGTAACTTGTGTAAAATCAAACCCATATTATGTAAAAAATATTTGCAAGCCGAAATAATGGGCCTACCTGGAGGGTTATACATATCCTTATGTATTTTTGGTAAACAAAAAAATATAGCCATTTTACACTGTTTGTTAGAAAGTTTATCTTTAAAATCAATATCTGTAAAATACCCTAATCTAACGCCCTCGTTTATCAATTTAACATATTCTTTTAAAGATGACTCATACTTTTCTGTATCACTTATTTCATAAACATCCCTATTGTTAAGGTGTTCCATACACATATTTAAATATTGAACTGTATTCATTATTACAATTTTATTGCCCTTGTCTACTGGTTTTATTATTAAATTGTCATTAATTTGTAATTCCTTTAAAGAACGCCATTCGTTGCGTGTTAAATTATACTTGATAGTAGACTTATTTTTCATGACTTCCTTACATATATTTTCCGCTTCAAAATTAACCATTGAACTAAAATGTGCTATCTGTTCATTCTCAAATGGTGGAATAAATTTCTTCTTTACTGGAACTTCAGGGGTGTCAATGTTACAATAAGCATTCGCATTTACATGTTCGAAAATTTCTTCACAACATGAATGAAAACTTTCATCTGACTCTTCATGTATTATATCTCTAACATTTCTATGAACATCCTCAGAAAAAAAATATCTTAAATGTCATTTTCTTACAAATCTAAAAATTTCCTGCTTAACTACATGTGCCCTAGGAATGACCGTGGGAATGAATTTAAAACCCAAATTCAAAACTTCATACTGTTCATTATTTAAATCACATTTAGATAAATTAATAACTGAATTATTAGTTTTTATATCACTAACAACATTATTTTTTAAACTTCTTACTGTTGTATTGTCCATCATAATGTCCGTTTTCAAAACCTCTTCTCTGTTGGGTCACATAATTATTCCTCCCTCTTTTCTGCCCTTGTTGTTGATTATATTCTCCGTTGCCTTGAAAATGCTGATGAAAATTTTCAGGTTGCTGATCTGGCGGTAAGTGAGGGAATTCTTCTCTACTCCCTTCACTTCCAGATACATTACTTCCTTTGGAAGAAACAAAAGATACTGAAGCCCTTCATTTGAAACTTCTGTTGTCCCGCCGTTGGTTCTTCCATTTTTCATTGGCCGGCGCAACAAAAGCCCACCCACTTTCATAATCCTTGATGTCAAGTAATTTCATCTTTTTCTGGTCTATTATTTCTTCCACAAGTGTAGATAACTTTTCATTAATTTTACTCCTGAAACTATCAATGTTTTGAGTGCCTAAGAAACTAGATATATTATTAGACAACAAAGATAATTCTTGTTTCAGTTTTTTCTGTTTAACTTGATCCCTCACGATCAAAATATGCAGCCATTCTGAAACACATTTGTGGGATGCTGCTAACCACCATTCTTTAAATTTCTTGTCCACAGAACAGTTCATATCGAACAGTGTACTAGGATTTTTTTACAAAGCGGAGACCCCTAGGTGTAATATTTAATTCACTATAACTCTGTAATCCCAATATATTAAAATGTACTCATGTTTCTTTTTCAAGCAATTTTTCAAATTTGTCGCAAAAGTCTCTCATCTGCTGGAAACAAATTCAAAGTTTGGCCTATTGTTACAAAAGGGTTAGATGTTCTTTTAGCCCTCTCATTCTCAAAGGCACTCAAAAACTCAAAAGCTGTCCTGTACCTGAATTAATTATATGACTTTCATTAACCCGAGCAGAAAAAGTCTGTGCAGCACGCAAGAAATGTTCCATCGTAATTTGAGTTCCCTGCATGGAACATATTCCACCACTTGCTCCTCCCAAAAAATTGGATTCCTCTCTGAAAACGCAAGGAACATCCAAGTTAGGATCTGAAGCCAGAGATAACTGCAACAACAATGTACAAAAATAACCAACAACCAGATCCAAACCAATTTCGGAAACGCACAGAAGAAAGCGCACAAGTTATAAAATAAAAATATTTATTCTATAATAAATTCTAGTGCCTCAGTGTCACCACCTTCATGGAATATCAGTTCATTTGTAAAACACACTTTTATATACTTCAACTTCTTAAACACCAATTAATTAACTAATTATATAATTAAATACATCAAATACTTAAAGTAAACCTTTCCAGTTTAGCCCCTTAGGGACCATTGTATTATACTTCAAAATATAAATGCATTCTTTATATAATAGTTTTTGTTTCATCATCTGCTCTGAGCTAAAACAGAATGGCATTAAATATACTGATCCCAAGGATATTGCCAATATCCTGGCAGATAGATTCAGTGCCAACTTCACCCCCCTCTCACCCCCTAAATGGCCCATCTCAATACCAGAAGAATGCCAAATTCCGGTAATAACGGCCACACAGGTAAAAAACGCACTCTCCAAAGCTAAGAATACAGCATCCATGGGACCAGATGACATCCCAGGCTGTGTACTACATGAACTACAATATGAACTGGCACCTCACCTAAGTGTCATGTTTAATCATAGCCTCACCTCAGGTTTCGTGCCCACTGAGTGGTGCACAGCTACAGTTATCCCACTCCACAAGGGGGGATCCACCTGGGATCCCGGAAACTATCGTCCCATCAGTCTGACAAGCCTTATCTGCAAGGCCATGGAGCGTATTATCATGGAACTTATAAACAAAGACATTGGCAACCTTCAAACACTGGACTCCACCCAGTTTGGGTTCGTGAAGGGCCGATCCTGTCTCCTGAACTTGATTGACTTCTTTGAATCAGTCTCCAGAGCCATGGACAAGGGTAAGGTGGTCCACACAGCCTATCTAGACCTTGCCAAGGCCTTTGACACCATCCCCCACCCTGGAATCATAGATAAACTTACTAAGCTGGGCATTAATCCCTACGTCACCCAATGGGTTGCTAACTGGCTTACTGATAGATCCCACACTGTAAAAGTAGCTGACTCCAAATCCAGCTCCAGACAAGTGACAAATGGAGTACCTCAGGGTTCAGTCCTGGGACCGCTCTTGTTTGGCATCTACTTCTCTGAAATACAGGCCAACACTAAGGGACTCTGGATAACAAAGTTTGCAGATGACTGCAAACTGGGAGCCATTATTTAATCCCCAAATGATGTGTATACTCTACAAAAGGGCCTTACAGAAACTGATGCTTGGTGCCAGAGCCATGGGCTCAAGCTCAATGCCAAGAAATGTATAGTTATCCCCTTTGGGAAAAAACATGTATCCGTGAATTATAGGTGGCAGTACACTAAACACTGAAAGTTTGATTAGAGACTTAGGGACACAGGTGGACAGTGGTCTCACCTTCGATAACCACATCGCCACAACAGTCAGGAAATCCTTCTATGTGGCACACCTCATCACTAAGGGCTTTTCATCCAGAAAAAAGGAGGTCATTGTCCCACTGTACTCATCCCTCATTAGACCCATTATAGAATACAATGCCCCGTTTGGTATGTACCTCTCAAGACATCTGCAACAACTGGAAAGGCCACAGAAATACCTCACTAAAAGAATCACAGGCTTAAAGCAGATGCCCTACGCTGACCGCCTTAAAAAAACTCCAGTTATACTCTGTCACATATCGTCTACTCAGAGGCGATCTTTGCTTAACATACAAGGCCATGTCAAACCCAGAGCTGTTGGACATGCTACACTTAAAGAAATCCCAATCCCTCAGAGCCACACGCTCCAGGGATCTAAACCTTGTCATCACAATAAACAAAACATGCTGGAGGGATAGGTTCCTGACCCAGAGACTCTGGAATAGATTGTCCATACATGTCAAGCAGAGTGCCTCTTTGGTCCTCTTCAAAAGGAACCTTGATGATTGGATGGGAGAAAGGAAATTCACCCCGGGGATCACGTCAGTTGCCCTGCTAGACAGGGGTCCAGGGAAGTAAATAGTGTGGGAAGAAATAGCCAGGGAACTGTTATGGCTAGGCTTGTATAGGCCCTAGGGCTGATAGCCTAGCACCAACCTATGAACTTCTTAATTATCCCACATACAATCAATTTGTTCTAAAATAGTACCTTTTAATAGGTTAAAATTGCATTGTCGGCAATGTTTAAAATGCAAGGAAATCATTTTGTCTTCCCTCTGATGTTTGACATCTCTCAAATGTTCCATAAATCTAGTGGGAAACATCCGCTTTGTTTCACCTACATAAAATAACTTACAAGGGCAAAACAAAGCATATATAACACCTTTACTTTCACATGAATACGTGCCTCTAACAACAAATTTACAATCATTAATATATTCAACCATCTCCACAATATGGGTACAAATTTTACATCTTCCACATTTCACTGTACCAATGTTATTCAGTGGTTTAGCAGAATTAAATGTTGGCATACTAAAATCTTCATGAACCAACATATTTCTCAAACTCTTTCCTTTAGTAAACTAGAAGAAAGGTTGGTTAGGTAAAATAATAGATAAACATTTATCTTGCATTAAAAATTTCTAGCTATGCTTAATTAATTTAACTAATTCATCACTTCTAAAATTATATGTAGAAACAAAATGCATAGGATCAATTTTACTATTTTTTTGGATGTTATAAACATTCTCCTATATAGCCCCTTCGTTTCTTAGCTTTTATATTTCTATCTCCCCAAACTTTATCAACTGCCATGCCTACATTTTAGGAAAGTATCTGAAATTAAATTAAGATGGTATCTTTCAGTTTTCAATGCAGCAAGAGACACAATGTCTGTACTGGGGAGCTTTCTGTATTGTCTTTAGGGTGAGCTAATTACTAGTCTTGAAATGTGGAGGAATGTAATTATTTTATGACTTCCAGCATCTGCAGAGATCTGAGGAAAAGCTCTTATCTATGTATTTTTACAGGAAGATGCTAATTAGCTGCCATCAATGCTTGTTTTGGCCTGGGAACTAGAAATCAGATGACAAGAAGTGATGTAATTCTTCAAGCTATCCCAGCAGTAATATTTGAGATATTAATTTGAGAAGTCAATTAGTGAGACAGGGCATTCTGAATTCTGTTTTGAAACCTGACAGCAACTAGACAACCCATTCACCACATCTGCCTTGGTCTAACGAAGTATGTTTCTAGGGAAGAGTATAACTCTCTTAGATACATTCAGGAATATAGTAAAGCTTAGTTTAGATGTTTTTTTTCTTTATATGTGTGAGCCTGAACTGCAATGTTATTTTAAACATTTCCTGTGGTTTTGAACTCTGAAGGCACTGTGAATATATATTTAGTATTGTCTTGTTCTTTTATTATTTATTGTTAAATATATTTAAACCTTTTCATTGTGGCTGATCTGTGTAGAGGGATTCACTTCAGAAGCTTGAAATACTGAAATATCGAATTTCAGTATTTTGAGCCCAGAAAGCCGAATCCACAAATACTCAAAACCGTAAAATTCAAAATCTTGCACATCGGATATTTTGAATTTCGTGGTACTACTGCACACACACACACACACACAGCATTCTACCCACACACGCATACCTACTACATGAAAGCAGGGGAACAAGCCCCCCCTGCACCTCCCATGTGGGGGGATGTGCCCTCCACACCCCCCCTACTTAAATATTCTCACTCTGAGGTTGCGCTACATATAAACACAAACAAAACACCACCACACAAGCTACATTCTCCTCGCACACATACATCACAGCAACAAAACAAACTGACACACACCACAGCCCCTACCCAAAACCCTTAACACACACACACTTACCTGAATACATAACCACAGCGAAAGTTCAGAAGCGCGAAATACAAAACCTCCGGTATTCAAGGTTTTGAATTTCGTGCTTCTGAACTTTTGCTGTACTCAGGATTCGGCTTTCTGGGCTCGTAATACTGAAATTCGATATTTCAGTATTTCAAGCTTCTGCAGGGAGCCTGTGTAGAGATATTTAAGTTTTGAGAGTGCTTGCATATTTGTTTGGTGACACTGTGTGGGCCACTCCTAATAGCCTTGCTTTTGGTCAAACTACTATTTGTATTAGTATTAATATTAAACAGTAAAATTGGACATCCTTTGTTAAAGGGGTTAAAGTCACTGATAATGGGTTTGGGTGGCAGTGATAACTACCATATAGTCTGGGCAGAAGGGGGCATAGCTAGTAAACCTGTACTAGCCTTTCCCAGGGGTGTGTGTGTGTGTGTGTGTGTGTGTGTGTGTGTGTGTGTAAGCTACTTAGGCAGGGACACGAAGCACTCGTTGGACAGAGAGAGTGCTGGAGGACTTGGCTTGGAACCCTGGCTAAGGACTCAACTCTATAGCTGTGCCAGTTGGGAGTATTTTCTGGGATCTGGAGAAAGAGGTAGAAACTAGCCCCAGACTGACTATGGTCTCTGTGTGCTCTTAAGGAAAATTGCACTTGATGCAGAGAGCTACATCTGGAAATAGTGTGTGTGTGTGTGTACTTGTCATCCTCTCAATGAATATCCCCAACTGTTGACAGTGGTAAGAATTGAGGCTCCTTGATTACTGGTCCACTGGAGAGATGTCACAGGTGTATTGGGAATATTTTGCCACAATTTTTTTTTGCCTGAAGTCCATGGTTTATACGCTTCTTTGGCTGCCAAAAGCTGCCTTGTTACAGCATATTTTCCCCCAGCTTCAGATACTGCATTCCTCAGTGTCTGCTATAAGCAGAAGTGCTGGAACAAATCTATTCCCACCCAAAGGCAAATCAGTCATGTGCTGCGCGCTGGTAGCTTTTTTGTAAAGTTTATCTGTGTTTGCCCTTTGCCAAGATGACAACTGTTGAGCAACTGCTGCAGACCATTGCTGCTGCAGCCAAGAAGATGGTGACTGTTGTCAAGTCCATGTCAATGCCAAATAGAGTTCTGTCAAAGAAACGGCTAACTAGCAAGAGACACTTTGTGAAGCATACCTGAGAACCTTAAAGTAGTACACCCACTGGAAGGGATGGGTCTATAGTAACTGAGCTAGAATCCCCTCAGCCTAGCTAGCTAAGGAGTCTTTAAAATATTTTAGTGACATGAAAGTAATTGAATATCGGGACTCTAAAACAGTAAAAAGACATTGGCAGCCAGAGTTAGTGTTAACTCTGTGACCCACACTCACAAGCTTCATAACTAGAAAATATAACAATATGGCAATATCTTAGTTATGTGATTTAAAATATGTACTTAAATAATAGCTAGATCTTAAAGGATAAAATACTTAAAATAATATGATAGAAATTTTAGCCAATGATAAATTTAAGAGCACTTTGCTTGCTTCTTTTCAAAACTGGGTGCTTTAAACTGATGCTAAGGATATTGAAAATTTAATGCATTGACAAAGCGATTGCTATAGAATGACATTATATTTAAAACTGGATAGTTTGGACATATGACAAAGCATGTGCCAAATTAGTTTAATAACCAGAAAGTATCAATTATAGAAATATACTGTCTCGAATGTGGGAAAATGTGTCATATCTAGGTTCTGTACTAGTTATGGAAGTACTGTTATACCTGTGGAAACTATTAGCACAAAAGCACATGCTACTAATGATGATATACATGTGGAATATATTGAAATGTCTGCTGGAAAAACTGCATTACTCTTCTGTTGTTTTTACTGCAACATTAAGTACAGTGCCTTAACTGATGACATGGAGTTGCACAGATTACTAAATTCAGTCAATGTAGTCACAGTTATAAAATCACTGTGTGTATGTGTGTGCACGCATGTGTCTGTGTGTAGAAAGAAGACCCTTATTAAAGAAGTAGTTGAACATTACATTAATTCAAAATGAAAAATGGTATGCTAGTGTATTTGGAAAGGTATCTTAACCTGTTGCTGTAGTTCTCAGTTTAGCACTAGACATAAGAAGGAAAGCATTTCTCCAGTTTAAGATTAATGAATGTAATTGTAAAAAGATATTCTTAAATGCACCTTATCAGTGTGGGGAGAGCAACCCACACGTGAACAGGTCTACAGATACACCGTTGTCTCGCATGGATCGGGGTGTCTACCACCAGACATAGTAAAAAGAGTGTAATAATCCAACAAAGATACCTGTTTAGTGTCAAAAAGTCCTAAAGGTACAGGTGTTTGGCTAAGGATACAGAAGAAAGAGAACCTATACAATATAAATAAATATGTCAGTATACACCAATGGCAGAGCAGTAAGGAAAAATTAAAACTGAAGATACATTTTTGCTGAGATAACCCTTTGTAAGGGATAGTTCCCTAGAGAAGAAAATGAAAATGTGCAGGTGATATTCACTAATGCTGAGGAATAGGAAGAGCCATAGGAAATAAACAGATGAGGGTACTCTAAAATGAAAGACAAAGTGACATTAAATAGAATTTCAGTGATATTCCCAGTGATTCAAAATACAGAAATCTAAAGTAGAAGGAAAATAATTGCAATGCTTCAGGTTTATAAAGAAAAGTGAGGATCATGACAAAATACACAATGTAGAGATGCCAAATGGCACTAAAGAATATTGGTATGTGTTGACTCTTGAAGAAGAATTATACATCAATAAACTAGTACCTGTTTTAGTAGGAGAGAAGGCAGCACTCTCAGCTTTATGACAAGCTGCCCGAGGAATGTCCAGATTTGGCTGACCTCCAGGTACACTGGACAAACTTTAAAAAGCACAATATAAATATGTCATTTTAAGCAGAGAAAAGGACAATACAGAGTGGTGCAGGGGAAAAAGTTCAACAAAATGTTTCCTGTTCTTATTGCTACTCCATGCTGTATAATGACATTGTACAGACAGGAAGTAGTACATTGTGTATTAGTACAGACAGGAAGTAGTACATTGTGTATTAGTGTTCACACATTTTTAGAAACGTGTTCTTGAGAAATGAGCAAGACTAAAGCATGAATATTTACTGCCCAGACATAATGAAATAAATTGCAAGTGTCTATTTGGGATGCCAGACATACTAGAAGAAACCCCTAAACCAAGCTTTAAAAATTATTTGATTGCAGTGCCCCTTATAGAAGTGATATTTAGACATATTGTGAAAGCATCATCATAAGCATATGAAAAGGTGCCAAGAAAGCTGATTTGGCACAGATGTGCAATAGAGCAAAATCCCAGAATAATTGATAGAACTAGTGCAGGCTGTGCACAGGGACTCAATAAAATATAAACAGTGTTCATTCTGTCACAGGGGTTCACAGTGGGAGTGGCTGTGCATCAGGATTCAGCTTTGAAGCCCTTACTGTTCCTGTTATAGATGGACATTAGCAAACAGATTGGATGGGGAATGATTAATAAAGCTGCTGTATGCAGACAATGTGGTATTGCAAGCAGCCTCTGAAAAAGAATGTCAGCAAAGGCACAGAAGATGGAACTGAATACTGATGAGACAATTGTCATGGCAGCAAATGGAGGAATCAGAAGAAGTTGAAAATTGAGAATGAGGGGAAAATGGTGGAACAGGTCAACAGCTTTAAGTAACTGGTAGGAGTAGATGAGGAGAAGGGGACTCTGAAAGAGGTAGTCAAGGCTAAGATCAGAGGGGCTGCAGCTGATTTGGCATAGTTACAAGGGTAGCATCTGACTAAAGAATGCCAAAGAAGCCAAAAATAAGGTGTAAAATTGTGCAGCCAGTACTACTGTATGGTACAAAGTCCCAGAGTGTGATAGCAAAGAAGTAGAGGTGATGGAGATGAAGAGTCTGAGAAGAAGTAGAGGTGATGGAGATGAAGAGTCTGAGATGAGTGGTAAGATGCACACTGTTGGACAGATGAAATTAGAATACCAGAGTAGAAGGCCAAATAGCTTAATTTGCAGAAAAGGTTAAAGAAAACAGATTACAGTAGTTCAGGCACGTGTGTAGGAAAGAAGAAGATAATCTGGTAAAGAATACTAGGGACAGGCAAGAAAAAGACAAGAGGAAGCAAGGGTGTCCATCAAACGGATGGATGGATGGATCATGGTACACATGATCATTGGCAGCCAGGCATGACTATGAAAGAAGGTAGGAGAGTGGCACTATTAAATCAAGATAGTATCAGTTATGTGACACCCTGACCCCAAGTAAAAAATGAGGAAAAGGGAGTTGGTGATGATGATTTGGACATATTGCCATGAACATTTTTGGGCCATTGGTATAATCCAGCAATGGATTTAATTATATTTTGGACAATTTATATTATTGAACTTAGTTCTCTGAGGCTATTATCCTATGTAAGGCTATTGATAACTCTATAACTAGGGAGTTAGTCTTATTATTTGCCAGAGCAGGAACACCTAAAGAAAAACTCACTGTTTGGTGGACTCCATTTGTGTCCAAAATTATGCACCAACTCTGCCACTATTTAAGTCAAGCAATCAACAATCCCAAGAACCAAACAAAAATTGAGTTCCCATCAAGTCTGTGTAGAAGACAAGGCAAAAATGAGTTAAGATCAAATTAATTTCATTTAATCTTAAAAAAAAAAAATAAAACTAAAGTTAAGTGCTGAGTTCTGATGAGGTCCTAATTGAAGTATGCACAAAAGCATTTAACTACTATTCATTGTTTTTAATATTAAATTAAATTAATTTCATCTTAACTCATTTTTTGCCTTATCTGCTGCACACACTTGGTGGGGCCTCAACTTTTGTTTGGTTCTTGAGTTTGTGGCGTGGAGGTTTTCTCTCTTTTTTTTTGGTTACAATTAAAAATCTTAGTGTATCATCCCTAAACAGATGTATTAGTGGAGAGTTTTAAATGAACATTAAAGTCTATGCTGAAAAATTTTATCAAGAAAGATGTTAGAAACTGGGAGCAGTTTGTGCTATTTTCTAATTGAGAAGTACTTCAAGCTTTTAAAGGGGTCAGTCCTTTTGAGATGATATATGGTTGGCACCCCTTTGTGGATTGTTAGATATTGCCAGAAAATTGAGAAGAGTAGAAAGCCTCATTTAAAAGTGTCACAGATCACTATACCAACTTACAGCACAGATTAAAAGTAGTAGTGCCTGTTGTATGAGAACACATAGAAAGAAACTCTGCTACACATTAAAGTGTTTATAATACAAATTCAATGGCCAGAAAATTCAGAGCTGGAGGCCAGGTATTAGTTTTTGGCCTGTCCATAGACATCAATTTTTTGCTAAATGGTGAGCTCCATTTAAAATAGTAGAAACAGTAAACAATGTAACCTATAGGGTTAAACAGAGTAGTGAGAGAAGACCAGAACAGACATGCAATATCAATGTTCTGAAACTATGAAAAAAAGTACAGACCTCTGCAGCTAGCTTAATGGTTGAAACTGATAGTTTCCAATTCCTAACAAAGGGAAACAGGCATATTGCTCTAGGAGGTAAAGCCAGGAAAAAGGCAACATTTTCAACACCTCAAGGATTATTCCAATATCATGCCATTCATTTGGGCCTACATTAGTGGACACAGTCCTAATGTCTCATGTCAGATATGATGCTGCTTACCTAGATGATGCCATAATACATTCCAAGGACTGGACTCCTCTATAGCTAAGGTGCAGGCTGTGCTAGACATACTAAGACAAAACAAGTTAAATGTTAATGCATCCGACAAGAAGTTAGGCAGAACAGAGGTAAAATATTCACGGTATGTAGTAGGCAGGGGGATTATGAAAGATCAAAAGAAAAAATTAGAGCCATTGAGAAATTGTCCTATTCCAGACACTAAAACCTAAGGGAAAACATTCTTATCAGCTGCGTACTATCAAAAATCAATACCATGCTGCTTTACAGATCTGGTAAAATGGAAGATTCCCTTTGAAGTAAAATGGACAACAGAAACAGACATTGCTTTTAAACAGTTAGAGCATATTGTGTTCAGAGCCTGTCTTAGCATTTCTAGATTTTAGTAGGCCTTTTATATTTCATACTGATGCATCAGAGATAGGCCTAGGGGCAGTGGTATCACAAGTCTTTGATAGGAAAGAAGACCACATATGTTTTCTGAGTCATCGTAAGTTAAACAGGACAGAAAACAAGTCTTTCTTTATTGTGAGGGAATGCTTGGCAGTCAAGTAGACATTATTTTCCATAAAATATTACTCCTCAGCTGGTGACAAACCTCAACCCCTGTTAAGGTTAATCTGCAACAAGACCAAAACACAAATCTGTGTAGGTGGGATCTCTTCTTACACAGACTTTATATATTCATTGACAGCTTAGACTGGGCTCATCCCACCAAAATGCACTTGGATTGTCTAGGGCTAATAGCCTATTTTGTAGGCAAGAAACCAAGGGTGTGGTGGTTCTCATGAAGTGGAATGCGAAACATGAAATGGAACTGACATTACATAATATAAATAATGCTGTTGCAATATGGTATATAACACAGTTGTGTTTAATTTTTATAAACAAAATAATTTTCACTAACGCTATTCCTGTAAGAAAGGCATGAACCTTGCTGTTTTAGCTCATTCATTCCTAAGGGTCTTTTTTTGTATACATGCATTTAATACACATAAATTCTTGTAACACCCCAGAAATTTTTTTTGGATGGGCATCCTTAACTAAATGACTTACCGATTAATAATAGGCAGCAAAAGAAAGAACAAAGTATAAGTAACACAATTATGCTGATTATTAATCCATGCTATGTTAAGTACAACTGTTAAAACATTATTTGTCACATTATTGATATTTATATTCATATTTTCATAAATAAAAGAAGGCATGATATGAAATGTTATGGTGGGAGAGAGAAAATCACAGTCCACATATAATTAAATATGCTGGACTGGAGACATTGGTAGATGTTAGTAATTCTGTATATATGCAATATTCAGATATGCAGATTTATAGTTCAAAACCAAATCAAGTGGGGGGTGGAGCCTAGATGGCTAACTCATAGCAGCAACTTTTATGAGCTCCACAATCTAGTACTAGAATACAGGAAAATAAACTTTCTTTCTATCAAAAGTAGAAAATTCTTTTTGAGAAACCTTCAATCTGCAAAAATATCAATTTTAGTATCTGGAGATTACTTCTTCTGTGTGGAGATGAGCAACTCAAAGTCTTCTCACTCTGAAACTTCACTGAAAAAGGAAATTCAATTGATGTCTGCCACTCAACTATCTCTTAAAATGGAGAGATTTACAGACCATCTAGAAAACCTAAAGGATAATTGCCAAAAACAGACTGGTGTCCTTAAAGAAATACTGTAGCAGCAACAATTTAAAATCTTGGGCATTGAAACTTCACTAAATGACATAGATGGGAGACTTAAGGAAGATGAGTCTCAGTGTGAATTCTTTCTACAGCAGAATAACTGGTTAATCAGTAAAACAGATGACCTGGAGAACAGGGAATGGAGAATACATATAAAAATATTTGGACTTCCAGAAAAAGCTGAACTTGAAGACATAATTTTATTCCAAAACTCCTGGCTTCCTGAAATATTAGACCTAAAGGAAGGTTTGTCAAATGGTATAGAGAGAGCACATAGAGCCATAGAAAAACCTATCCCTTCTTCTCCTAATGTGCCTCCAAGATCCATTGTAGTGAAATTTCTATCTTATTTAGATAAAGAGCTTGTTCTCAAATCTGCCTGTAGAAATCCCCCCCATGTCATATGATCAGAGTCAATTAAGATTTGACAATGATTATTCTTCAAGAGTCTTGGAGATAAGGAAGAAAGCCTGGTCACTTGTGAGTTTACTCAAACAAAACAAAATTAAAGCACAACTTTTTTATCCTGCAAAAATCAGAATTTTTCATTCAAATGACATGAGAACTTTCAACAGTGTTGAGGAAGCATCTACATTCATCAAAAATAATAACATAATTTCAATTCCAGGAGACATGGACTGGTTATCATCTAGTACATTAAAAAGATCCTCTGAAAAAAAACAACTGGGCTGACATGAGAAAGAAGAAACTGTAAAATGAACTTAAAAATGCAGGAGTCACTAATTCTCTCAAAGCATCAACTAAGGTATGATTACATACCTAAACAACTAAAAAGTATGTATTATTAATCTTGTTTCTTCTGTCAACAATTGTTCTTCCACTCTCTGTTTAAGCTTCTTTGCGGTTTACTGTGTAATTCAGGTGCTTTTATGTTCTCTTCAAGAGTTCATAATAATTTGGATTACTAATAATTCACTATAGTTAGCTTATATGTTAATAGATTTGAACATTTTTCACTTAGTAGGATGTCAATATAGACTTTATTCTTTATTTGGAACAGCTTGTTATTGATTGGTTACAATTGGTAGAATGTATACTTGCCGAGAAAATAATGTGTCTATCTTGGTAAATTTAATTTACATTACTGGTATCTTTATAGGGTACAATACAAAGCTTTATGGTTTTTAGCACTGGTTAGTCAATTCCCATTGATCTAGCATCTTAACATTCCATTCTGATAGTTTGCTCACACTTCTTGTTTGAGTATATTCTCGAGCATTTCAAATGTTGTTTTACCTCACAGTTGAAATTTGCCTCCGCCTGAGTGTAACACAGCACCAATGGCCTCCTCATAACATGTCCATTCCAAGTTACATAAAGTAAAGCATGTAATGTGATTCCTTTATTTAGAACCCAAAATACATCCATATACTGTCTTGCCAGTGTCTTCTGCATATTATGTAGCTATTCTCTAGAGCCTAAAGAGGAAAAAAAAAGACATATTAACTCATGGAAGTCTCTGCTTCCTCTCGACTGTCAGTTGTAGCACCCGTTTGCATATTTCATACGCTTCAGTTGTAATAGTCAGCATTTGTCGATACCTTGTGTGAAAGGCTTTTACATGCATGGGTAAATTGCAACATTGCAGATCACTGACTTTGGGAAGTAGTGCAAGGCTTAGACAGTCTAAATGCAGTGTGTCAAGTTTCATACCTTTTTGCATTTGTAGTTTATAGTTAGTGAGCTATTGAAGTGACAAATTTTAAAGCTGCTAAACTAGTGGAGTGTGACTAGTTTTTCCCTTTAGAAAAAATTTTCATCTAAAGTCTCTTACCAATATGAGGATATGGATATTGAAGAACAGACTCAATTAAGGGCAGTCTTACATACTCACAGCCAAACTTATTTCACTGCATTTTTTTTTTGGAATCCTAGAATTAGATTAGGTTATACACATTTTTATGTATGGTATAATTTAACTATATTGAGCTTTGTGGTAATGCAATGGCATGCATCACTGTTATAAGTAGAGGAGCAGGCAAATAAAGCTAGTATCATTGTTAGGTACAAATATTAAGATTTCAACTTCAACATTAATCATAATTTTAACTGTATTCCTCAGATCAATAGAAAGAAAAGGTATGCCTGAAAATAATAAATACATACATGTTTAATTAGTGACCAGAATGCTGTAAAGAGGAGAAAGGAAAAAAAAAAAGATGAGAAGGAAGAGAAGTAAGAGGAAAAGAAAAAAAAGTGAGATATGTTGGAAATGCTTGGCATTGCAGAACTGATTCAGTTGATATGAATGACGCAATGCAGAGCTAACTCAGGTGATATGAACCGAGCAATAGGCGGCACCCCTTCTTGGTACTACTTATAGGTATTTATGCCTCCCACCTTAAGACATACATTTTCCCATGAGAATAGTTTGTATACCATAACAAATTCTGCAAATTGTAACTCAACAACTGTGCTCTTTACATTTTAAACATTAGTTTGTCACTATGATATTTTAGGTTTAGGGAATCTGAAGTTTAGGTCTGTACTTAAGGACATTTGGAAATAGAGAAGAATAGCTTTGTGAAACATGGATTATTTGAAATAACTCTCTATAAAAAGAAAGAAGGATGAATGTATAGAAGAGGGAAAATAGAGTGAAAGAAACGAAAAAGAAAAACACTAAGTTGACCGTATAATGCTTGTAGACAAGCCTAGTCCTTTTTTTTTCTCACACAAGACTTGTGTTTACATGGCCTGTTGAAACAGACTTGTTACATTCATTTGATTGATTCAGGATTTCTGTATTTGTATTTATATGCATGCTGTTCATTGTGATGCACGTTAGATTTAAACCAATAGAGATTTTATCCCTTTCTCTTATTGTCTTATCAATAGAAAGTAGTTTTGAAAAATAGAATAACTAGAAGCTATTCATAGTTTTTTGTGTTCAAAATTGAGGTATAACTAATGTTCACCTTTACTACTGCTAGATGTTAAACACACTGTCCAGAGAACGTAATACATTCATGAAATTGTTTCACTGACAAACTTTTTCTTTAGCATTTGAAGTTATTGCACTGGTTTAATAGATCATACTATTCACTTCTCTAAATTGTATTTAGATAGCAGTATTGATACAACTTATACATTAGTGAATTCTTTGATAACTTTTCCATTACCGTTTTTCCATTTTTTACCGTACCAGAAACGGTCTACATTACATCCAATAAGGGGGCGATCTCACAGCAGGGATTCAACAACCCGGTTACAACAGAAGGAAAAAGAACTGACTTCTAACCTACTATTTAACCTTTCTAGTTTTGTTTTGGATGACTCTAGCATTCATGTTTTAAATAGAGGTCTCAGTTTTATTCCGGCCACTCCGGCAACATTGACTGATACGTTACTTGACCTCAGGCTGTTTTGTAGAAGGTTGTGTTTAAAATTGCTGTTTCATAGTAATACTGTTCATGATCAGGGAAATGCACCTTACAGGACTAGAAGCACATATATTCCCATTATGCCTTCACATATTGAGTGCTTCCTTAAGGCCTGTGAAAGTCAGTATTATCTAATGTTCAGTAGAGTAACCAAAAAAGGCAGATTTTATAACTTAACACCAGCCGAAGCTTGTGCTCTGAGTGAACTTAAACAGAACACTCACATTGTTATAAAACCAGCCGACAAAGGAGGGGGAGTAGTTGTTTTAGATAGGCAGGAATACATCACAAGTATGCTTAATAAGCTATCGGAAGTTGATACATATACTCTTATAACATCTAGAGAAGTGATACAAATTGTGAAAACTGTCAAAGACGTTCTTTATGACCTCCTTATGTGCCGCCAGATAAGCCAGGAGACTTTTGAGTTCTTGAGTATAGAATACCCCACGATACCAGTCATCAAAGGGATACCTAAAGTGCATAAGGGTACACACCCAGTTCCCCTTAGACCCATTGTATCAGGGGAAAACTGGATTACAGCACATGTTTCTAAACTTATAGAAGATATCTTGAGACCGGTGGTGAATCAGTTTCCCACCATTCTTAAAGACACATATGACCTACTTAGTGGCATTAAAGATTTAACACTAGACAGTCATCATTCATATATATTTATAACATTGGATGTAAAGGATTTATTTACATCAATACCGAATGATACTGGAATGGAATATATAAGAGAATTGCTATCTAAAGAGACCAACTTTTCTAGTGATAGGATCATACTGATAGGCCAACTCTTAGAACTAGTGCTAATAAATAATGCATTTATGTTTGGTGATTCTTGTTATTTGCAAAGATGGGGGGTAGCCATGGGCACCCCCTGCGCAAATACCTATGCCAACTTGGTAGTCTTGTGGTGGGAGAAGCTACATCTTTTTACACATAAGAACTTTAAGTTTATTAAATTCTATAGGTGTTTTGTGGATGACATTATAATAATCTGGGAAGGTTCATTGGAACTGTTTGAATCGTTTTTGCAACACTTGGGCACCACCACCACGTTCCTACGCTTCACTCAAGAAACCTCCAACCAAGAAATAAGTTTCCTTGATGTCACCCTCAGGTTTACCCCAGAGGGTAAAATAGATTCAACATTATATAGGAAGCCAACATGGAAGAATTCAATACTAACCTTTGATAGTATGCACCCCAGGCATATCTTTCAAGGCATAGTGAAGAGCCAGTTCGTAAGAATTCATAGATTATGTAGTAGAACTGAAGATTTAAACAAAGAAGCACACTCTCTAGAAAAGTTATTTATTAATAGAGGATATAACCCTTCTATGATTAGGAACATCAAAGTAGGGATATTGGGGGAGAATACACCCACAAAGCAGGAAAATAAAGACTTGAAATATATGAAACACTATTCCAACCTTTATAAAAGAGAAGATGCCACAGATAATCATATTAATTATATTATCACGTATACTAGTGATATAAAAAACATACAGCAGGTTATCTACAACAATTGGCATATTTTAACTATTGATTCTCATACTAGAGATGTTGTGAGCAAACAACCTAGGTTTCTATATAAGAACAGTAGAAATCTCAAAAGAATTTTATGTGGTGATCTTCACATCAAGACAGATGAGGGAAGTAACCTAACTAATAGTATTCATGTTAAGAACTTAGGTACATTCCCTTGTTATAATTGCAACAGATGCAAATATATAACTAAAACACAGCCCTTTAAGCACCCTAACACTGACTATGTTTTTAGACCTAATTTTCATGCTAATTGCAACACTCGCAACTTGATCTATCTTGCTACCTGCACCAAATGCAAGGCTTTTTATGTAGGATTAACCAAGAGAAGGTTACAGGAACGTATCTACAATCATTTGTATGATATATGTAAAGCTGTTGAAACTAATGCCTTGGCAAAGCATATTATGGAGTTTCCAACCCATTCATTTTGCTTTAGAGTCCTACAAGAGGTAAAACAAAATCAAAGAGGAGGAGACATGGAGAACCACTTGGCACTCATGGAACTTAACTGGATATTAAGATTAGGTGCACATATAGAACCAGGGATCAACAACTATTTATCTATCAAACCAGCACTAATATCCAAGAAATAAATATATACATGACAGTATACATTATATCACATATAATCTAGTGATTGTCACCTTATATATTTTTATATTTGTTCATATATATATTGTGCAATTAGAATCTATTCATATTTGTTTTTATAGCTTAGAAATAGTATTGTATCATTCCATTTTTCATTTTAGATATATTTATTTTATTACTTCTCTGTTATTAATTTTACAGCAGATGTATGTTTTGTAATATAAGTGACACCTTTCACACAGAGTAGACCCTGATGCAGTTACTCATTTTTAGTGACTACATTTTGAGTTTTAGTCATCACCATCCTGAGTTTGTGTAACAACATTTATATTACATTTTGTATTCAATATTTATGCCTTAGATATACAAACATTTTGTATATATTTTTTATATTTTACCCATGTAACATACGTCATGATTTATTTAATGTTACTACTGGTTGTACAGATGAATTTGATATACACTGAACAGTTCTGATATACAATAACGTAACTAATAACTATATACATTTTTAGAATTCTGATATCTGTTTGTTGTATATTTTATTTATCATCTGCATTCTGTTTATCGTTCAGATAAGAGGGGCAGTAACATATATATATATTTATAATGTGTTTGTTCAAGATGTATCTTTTTAAAAGTCTTGCATTTACTTCATTTTAATTAATCAATTAAAAGGTTTTCCCACGTTAAGCGGATGTATATAAACCTTACAGCTGAATTTGTTAAATTATCTGATGAAGCGTGGATGGACCACGCGAAAGCGCTCATCTTTTAACCTCCATTAAAAGTTTTTGCACCTTTCAGAGTTGCCAGAGTTCTTCATTTAGCTACTCGCACTTCATTTGGATTATTGCCTGCTCCTTCGTGTTTGATACTTCACTACGCTACTACCTTGCCTTGTTATTTTTGGTGCAGTATCATTCAGCAGGGACGCTGACTACTTTATACGTTATAACTTTTCCATTACTTCAGATCTCCTTTTGCTTTGCTATTATGTTAGTTCCCAAATTTCAAAACCAATGCAATGAAATTTGGATGTTGTTATATAAATGGAAAAAGAGCTTATAATATTTAATACGCTCTAGTAGTTTTAACTTAGTAGAAATTTCATTTTCGTAACAAAGGTTTTTCTTCATATTTTGTTAAACCTTTATAAAATATAAGTTTGTTGTATTTGTGAAATTCTGACACTATAGCACAAATTTATATTTCAAAAGCATATAGTTCATGTTATTTTGTTTATTAAGGCTTATTGATGTTTTTAATCACCAATAAGGCCTTTAACTCTAATTTCTTACAGGCATTGTAATTAGATGCTTAGTTAAATTGGTTTCTCTTGAGAATAGTGTAATAGCACTTGGCAAAAGTCCTATTCACTACATATTATCTTCTAGATGGAACTATTTATATTGTATTGAATGTATTTCTCTTTAAGAAATAGTAACTATTTCTCTCCCACACTAGATTCATCACTATTTTATTAAATTAACTGATAGTTGTTTCTCTTTTACCTACTCAGAAATAATAAATCTCCAGAATTTATAATTTGGAGCTCCACAACATTCATTTTCCTTTAACTTTTTTCTAGGTATGAGGGGGTTAATCTGGTTGAACAGTTTTGTTTTACCAGATTAGGAGTGTCTTTCACTCCATGTTTGTTAGAAGGACTTTTAGAGTCATTGTTTTCTTATACTCCTGTATTATTTACTTTACACACTTTTTTCTCCTTTTTGGCCTCAAAATTGTTTTAAATTATGGTTTCTAAGAGGAAACATCAATTTGACTTTAAGATATAAACCTTGTAAGAATGTTACACAAAATTCGAGTGACAAAAGTACTTTGCACCCATGTCAAATACAAATACTTCATAAAATTAAATAAATAGGATGGACTTAACTCTATTCTCTGTAGACATTAATGGATTAAATAATCCAAGGAAAAGATCCACTCTACTAAGTTATCTAAAAGTAAATAACATGCAAGTGGTATTTTTACAAGAAACTCACTTTAAAACAAATGATAACAATGTATGGAATCCAAACGAATATTTAAAACTATCTAATTCTTCTTATAATAAAAAACTAGAGGAGTCTTAATACTGTGGAAGAACAATGTCACTAACCCTCAAATCATTTACAATTATGAAGATGGACTTATATCAGTTGTAATAATAAGATTTGGTAATGGAATTTGGACACTGGTAAACTTATATTGGTTTCCGGGGATCGGAGTGGGAACAATCAAAAAACACATAGACCATATTAACAGAATATCCAAAGGCAATCTGTTAATAGGAGGAGATCTTAACTGTATTTTGGACAATTCAGAGACCACTAATAAAATACCTGTTCATTTTATTCCCATAGGGAAAACTCTTAAGAAATGGACTGACAATTTAAATCTAATTGATAAGTTTAGATTCAGGGAGAATAATTCTTTATTGTTTTCTCATAGTGATCACAGATTTAATACCCAAACAAGAATTGATAAAATGTTTGTATCTCAAGATTTAAGAATGAAAATAGACAATTTTTCGATAATTCCTTGCCCTTTGTCAGATCACAATTCACTCATTCTTAAACTTCAAATAGATTTCAAAAGATTAACTTTCACAAAAAGAATCCCAGTTTATATTACCAAACTGAAACAATTTAAACCATGGTTAGACTCAGAAATACAGTATTTCTTAGATACTAATAATATGGAAGATATAAATATAGTTATCCTAAGGGAATTCTCTAAAGGCATACTTATATGGCAAAACTACAACATGGTTTAATAGTAAAACAAAAGAATGGGAGTCTGAGTTAGTAAATATCCAAAAGCAAATTACAGAAATTCATACTAATGATTTCATGGACTCAATTACTAAAAAAAAAGAAATTGGAGAATTAAATAAAAAATACAATGAAATTTTAACCCACAAGACTAATATGATTCAAGAAAAATTAAAACTGAATTAATGTTCTGTTTCAACAAAACCTAGTAATGAGAATAAAAAGACAATGCACTGAAAATAATATTACAGACCTCATTCATGAAGGGAAAAATAATAAAAAAGTATCAGATATAAGTGGCATCTTAGACACTTTTAAATTTAATTATGCAGAACATTTTAGAAATAATGATTCACTTCATAATATTCCAGATTCAGGATTGGATTTTTCTAAAATAAAAAAAAATTCCAGAAAAACTAATAGATATCCAAAAACAAATCTCTCTCAAAGAATTAACTGAAAAAATTAAAGAAAGCAAAAATAATTAAGCTCCTGGAATTGATGGAATTATTATTGAACTATATAAATTATTTCCAACCTCTGCATTATCAATATTACATAAAGCTCTAAATGAAATTCATGTGCAAAATAAAATTCCACCTTCATGGAGATATTCACTCATCACCCTTATCATAAAAGATAACAAAGATCCTAAACAATGTAGTTCATATAGGTCAATTTCATTACTTAAAAATGATTATAACATTTTTATGTCTATTCTGGTTAGTAGAATTAAAAGTCTCTAATACACGTTATTAGCAATGATCAAACATGCTTTATTTATTACAGACATACTCATGATAGCATCCAAACAATATTAACTATTTTAGACATTCTAAATAGAGACAATCAAGAAGCCCTTATAGTTGCTCTCAACATTGAAAAAGCCTTTGACTCACTAAAATGGGACTATCTTTTTAAAATTTTAGAAATCTTTGAATTTCCTATACAATTCATTACATTAATAAAAAATATTTATAAAAATAATCTTGCCTATGTAAAATTGGGTTCATTTACCTCAGAAGCCATTGAAATTACTAAAGGTGCAAAGCAGGGCTGCCCTATATCCCCAATCTTATTCACATTAGCAACAGAACTTTTCTCTTTGATAATTAGTCATAACCCTAAAATTAAAAGCATTGATAATTATGGTCAATTTATTTCTAAAATAATGCTCTTTGCTGATGACATTCTCCTTACTCTGATTAATTCAGATGAATCCTTACATGAGCTAGACTTACAAGTTGAAAACTTTTATCATATTTCAGGTTTACATGTTAGCAAAACAAAGTCCAACTTTATGTTATTAAATAGGAAAAATGATACTCACTTATGCATAAATCAAATAATTGGAAAAGAGGCTTCCTCTATAAATTATTTGGGGAGAGTACTATATGAAAACATGGATTTAACATTCAAAACAAAGTATAACAATATTGTGAAAACTTAAAAAAACACATATTGAAAAATGGAATAAATTGTACTTAAAATTTGTGGATAGATTGCAACTAATTAAGATGGTTCTACTCCCAAAAATGAATTACATTGTGCAAGCTATCCCTTTGATTCCCAATAAAAATCTTCTAAAAGAAAGAAATAAAATTCTCACAAATTTTCTTTGGTTCCCAAAAAGAAATAGAATAGCCTTTTCAAATCACATAATACCTTGGGAACTGAGAGGTATTAATTTTCCAGATTTAGAATCTTACATTAAAGCATCCATTTTTTAAGCAATCATAAATTGGATCGACCCAAAATTCACATCTGCACGGAAGTCTTTACATACTATTATCTTCCTAAATGAAAATAAATTTACTAAAAATCTGCAACTAAATGAACAAAATAATAAACTTTGGCATATCATTTGTGTTAACATGCAATGTAATTCCTCTAAAGCTACTAATCTAAAATACACAAATTATATTTACAATTTATTCAGAAGCTTTATTAATAATAATACTGATATAAAATTATGGCTAGAAGTATTATTCCTCTTCAGAGCTACAACAAATGTTTAGTAAAATTCATATATACTCAATACTTGGGAAACTAAAAAATGTACATGTTGGTGCCACAGTATAAAGAACTTACTGGTTTTGAATATACAACAGTTAAAAAAGTATATATGATCTATCAAGCTCTGATTGGCTAGTTCTTAATAGTTTAAAACCCTATGCCTGAGATCTATGCAAAATAATTGATAATTCCTCCTTTAAATATATTCCTAAACTCATATTTTTCATGCATGAAGTATTATATAATGGATTTGTTTGGACAAACTTAACATCAAAATTATATAAAATCATAATTAACTATAACGCTAACCCCAATTAAAATTATTGGAACTTTATCATTAAAGAGCTTTCACTGAATTTATCAATTGAAAGTAAAACTAATTTCTTATATTCTATTAATTAATCTCTAATCTACAAATTTGGAAATTTTTCACTTGGAAATTTCTGCATAGAGCTTTTTATACACCCAGTAAAATTGCTAAATGTAACACTTCCAAAGATGTAATATGTTGGAGATGTTCATTGAAATGTAAAGCTGATTGGTCACACATCTTCTATGATTGTATTTATATTAAGAAATTTTGAGAATAGATTAGTAAATTTCTTCAATCCATTTATACAGATTCATTTAGTTTATCAAAGTTATTAATTCTGTTGAATGTAAATGAAAATATTGTAATGAACAATAAAGATATTTATCTTTGGACTATGCTAGCAGTAGCTAGGGAATGTGTCAAAAGGAAGTGAAAATCCTCCTCTGCACCGACTATAGAAGATTTTCTAACTTTGCTGAAAGAAACTGCGCTGTTAAAAATAAAAATTAAGGAACTAAGAATACTTCCTAAGGACTGGAGTAAAAACCCTTGGGTGAAAGTTATCTCTCTTATCGAGACTCTTAATTCAGATATACTCCTAACTGCTTAAGTGATGAGAATGCAAGACTTGCTCTAA
>NC_056738.1:159685060-159817560 GCF_019279795.1 Protopterus annectens
TGTTGTTCTGTTGCTTTCTCCCCACAAAATAAGCACACTCTTTAAACTGTCTTTTTTATGTGGCATATTCCCCTTTGCTGGTAACTTATTTATTACCAGATTCCATAGAAAATCCTGACATTCTCTCATATGTTGATGCACCACTTTTTTCCCCAACTTTAATGGCATTAACCATTTCTTCTGGTAAATTTTCCTATGGATTTACATAATAATATTGTTTCAACACATTATTATACCACATCCTTCTATCTTTCTTTATATGATCAATTTTTATTTTCCATGTTAGTATATTTTCTTGACAATGTTTAATTTCTTCATCTCTTTTTTTATTCTCATCATCTCCCAGAAAGTTTTGTACTTATATTTAAATTCTATCACTGTTATTTTCTCATTCTCTTCCTTTATCCACTTTAATACCTTATACAACTTTAAAGAAGCAGAATAAACAATTGGAGTTAGTAAGCCCACCCCCCCCCTTCATCACTCCTATACAACATGCCTCTTTTCACTAGGTTTAATCTGAAACCCCATATGAAAGAAAACACCGGCTGCACAATTTCCTTTTCATATTTTTGTGGAGTCATATAAATATTTGGCATACATGCTATTTTCCCATTAATGCAGGGAGCAAATACTTACACTACTAGGTGGCTAGCCCTGCCTTGGTAGTTCTTTCACACAACACACTCACACCTGTGTCTAATTTAGACTGTCCAATCCACCACCTGCATGTCTTTGGAATGTGTTTGTGTGTTTGTGGGGGGGGGGGGACTGGAGTAACCACAGGGAACCCAGGATATATTTCTTTCATTTATTTTATCAAACCCTTGCATTGCATCATATCTACATAAAATGTAATCCTTAGCAAATATACCCTTAATTTTATCTTTATTCAAAGTCATTTACATTCCCTTTAAACATCTATTCAGACAAACTAACACTTTCCTCATCCATATTTTGTTCTTATCACCTACAACTATATCATCTGCAAGTGTCAGAACTACTGGAATCAGCACCTCCTTTTCTATCACATATCTAGCTTCTTTCATTTTATAAGCGATTTCACTCACTATCACATTCATTACCAATACAAACAATATTCCACTCATGGGACTTCCTTGTCTTAAATCACACTTCATGTATATTTCTTTAATTCACTAACACTCTCACTCTATTATTTTGATATGCTGGCATACACACACTCCTAAATTTATTATCTGTTTCATACTACTCCCTAACATCCCATAAACCATTAAATCCAAAAGTTGGAGGCAACAACTACAACTCCACAGGTACCAAAAATAAGAATTGATTGAGCGCTTTCGCCTCCAGGTACAAGACTTCTTCAGAATAAGTTTAAAACCAAAAACATGAATCTAAATACATACCTCTACCCAATCTTTGGTTGTGTAGACAAATAACATACCCCTTTTCACAATTATCGCCCTACAAAAATTAACCTGAGGGCATACATTTCATGAACCACAGACATACATTTATAAAAATGTCCTGAACAAGAAATAAATAAGTGAATAGACAACAAAACCATATGTACAATTCAGTAATCACAATACCCCTTGTCACACACTGCATGACATAAAATTAAATACAGTACACAGATCTCAGTTTAGTAAGGGACATTCAGATCAGGGTGTACACTAGTATTCCATCCTAACTTGCCATTTCATTTTCCAAAAATTCTAAATAATCATCAAAGGGGCCCTCCCGTTGCCCGTGTTCAACATTGTCAATGACACAAAATTTGAAAGAATGGGTGGGGTGGTCTTTGATGTGCCTAAAAAGGGCATTCTTATCATTCTTATTTTATTATCATACATGTGCTGATGAACTCTCTGCTTAATAGCCATTTTGGTTTTACCCACGTAAAACCCATCACAGAGTTGGCACACGGCGATATACACTACCCCCTTGGAAAAACAAAAATACTTTTTCCTAGGTTTAATCACCCCAAAGTTCTTATTTCAATCTGTTCAACTTCTACCATGAATTTACATTGGGGGCATCTCCCACATCTGAAACTTCCACCACTGCTCATATGTGTGGGAGCCCTCTCCAACATACCTTTCAAGAAATGTCTTTCTTGTAAACAATGGTAGGAGTACTTCCCACCAAGATGGATAATTCTGGGTCAAGGGTGAGCACATTCCAATATTTTGTAATGATACTACGAATCTCAAAAAAGTTGATGGTGAATGGTAGTACTAAAGCCCTCTCAAGCTTAGTTTCGCTATTTGAAGGGCATGATGGTCCCAAACCCAACCTGTTGTCCAAAAGTGTAGGACATACACCATCAAACATTTTTGGTTTTGACCTCGTCAATGATGTTCAAAACAAATTGTTCAGGGTAACCCCTTTTAGTCGACATCGCCTTTAAAACTACATACTCATTGCAAAATTCATCATTTTCTGATATCATTCAGCTAATCTAACATACTCTCCCTTGGTGCACACAAGCACTTTTTCAGGGATTTCTGATTAGGAACTTAGGTTCACTATCTATCCACCTCGAGACTTCCTTATCTGTAGTAAGTATCCCCCAATGTCTGCGTATAATATTCATGTATGATTTAACATTACAAAAATAAAACAGGGGCACTTTTAACTTGGGCATGATGTCCCTTACCTCATTATTTCTGTCGTACCACTTCCTCGAATAATAAAGTTTAGCCTTAGTATGTCTCAAGGCAACTACCTCAAGAACCTGTTTCTGTATATCATTTTCATTGTAACCTCTTTCCAACAGCTCATTCCTAGTAGTTACTAACTGTTGGTGAAAATCAGCGTCTCTCACATTCAACCTTGAGGCTCTAAAGACCTGGTTCCTAATGACATTATCAAAAATATATGTTGTATGCATACTATCTCTGCTTAAAAGATGGTTGACATGACAGTCTTTCTTATGTAAGCAAGTATAAATATAAGTTCCTTCTTCAACATGTACTTGGACATCCAAACAATTGATCCGCTCATAAGAAACAGTGGAAGTAAACCTCAAAAAGTTAGTGGTTCTATCCATATAACTCTGAAATTCCAAAAACTTCTCTTCTAAACTTTCCCATAGAATGAAGATGTCATCTACAAATCTGCGGAAAAAAGTATGTATTCCTGTTATGGTCCATTTAATAGATATTCCTGCTACCATACTTCCATGGCAGCGTTGGTGTAGCTATTGGCACAAGATGTGCCCATAGCTACGCCATTACACTGCCAATATAGATTGTCACTAAACAAAAACACATTATTTTCCAAAATCACAGTTAATAATTTCCTGATTTGTATGATCTTATCATAAGAAAACTCTGAATACAATTCCATAAACTTGGTGATGCTCTCTACTCCTACCATGTTAGGAATAGTGGTAAAAAGAGAGACCACATCAAGTGTAACCATTAAAAAACGTCTACTAGAGGTGCTGGAGCTAAAAGCATAAAGGTCTCTCAAAAAATGTTCTGTGTTCCTCAGTACATGCTCCCTAGTATTTAATAGGGGTCTTAAACATTTTTCAATATAGATGGCCACTGGCTCGGTACACCAATTTCTGCCAGACACTATCGGACTCAAGAGTGGATCAGTAGTGCTTTTGTGTAGTTTTCTCAAGCCTTGAATGATAGTATGGTAGAAGAATTAACCATGAAATACTACAACTGGTTGTTATCTATCAAACCATTAAGGAACATATCTTTCAAAGATCCTTGTACTTTCTGTATAAACCATTTAGCCCTATTATAAGGCAATTTTTTATAATATTCCTCATCATTCAACATATTTAACATAACAAGGTCATACTTAGTTTTATCTATAATGACTATAGGGCCTCCCTTGTCAGCAGGCCTAATCACTATCCCTACATTACTTTGTAATCCAATTAAAGCTTCATGTTCTTGTATAGTGAGATTATAAAAACTCTGAACATTATACTGTTTCTTCCTATTATTGTCAATCACTCTGTATACATCCTCTATACACATTCTTTCAAATGCATTCACTAAAGGACTAATAACCAGTATATACGTACTCGGCTTTTTACAAACATTCAAACCTTGCATTTGTGTGGTATCAGAATCCTTAAATAACATTTTTAACAATAAATTGCAAGTAAAAATCTTAATATCAAAAATAACATCTGTATAATCTGACCTACCAGTAGGTATAAATGATAGTCCCTTTTCTAAAACATTAAGTTCATCTTCAGATAGCATGTGGCTCGATAGATTCCAAACTAGTTCTTTTTTTTTAGTTAAAAAAGCTTTCTTTATATTGTAGGGGCTCTAGTTCATCCTTTCATATTTTCTCTTGTTTCTGGAGCTGCCATGGTAGATAAACATATGACTGAGATTGTGGATTCAGTTGCAGCATATGAAAGGAAGTTGTTAAAAAGCAAGTTGAGTAAGTTCAAAAGGGACAGAACTGATTTTCAACTTGGTCATGTGTTTACGTGGCCAAGAACTCAGGTTACTACCTTTAATTCAACGTCTGATAGAGGAACAGACATTTCTTCTAACCCCACCCCTCTGACTTCTGTATCCAATCAGGATACTGCTCCTAGAGTGATTGAAGCATTGACAAAAGACGTTATTTCATCACAAGAAGTCAAAACAAAGGATTTGGGTGCTAGGAAGAAAACTTTACAAGTTGTATCCCAAATCCAAAATGTAGAAGAAGCAGCTGCTTCATCCAGTTTGGCAGAGAACCAGCATACTGTTACCACTTTTAATGAAGATTTTTTCGCCAACAAAGGTATACGTTCGCTGATATTTCCTCTGCCCATAAAGGAACAGAAACTGACACTGGTAAGACACCAAAATCGAGGTCACAGCCGGAGCAGAAACAAGAGAAAATATGAAGGGATGAACGAGAGCCCCTACAATATAAAGAAAGCTTTTTTAACTCAAAAAAAGACCTAGTTTGGAATCTATTGCACCACGTACTATCTGAAGATGAACTTAATGTTTTAGAAAAGGGACTATCATTTATACCTACTAGTAGGTTGGATTTTCAGATGTTATTTTTGATATTAAGATTTTTACTTGCAATTTAGTGTTAAAAATGTTATCTAAGGATTCTGATACCACACAAATGCAAGGTTTGAATGTTTGTAAAAGCCAAGTACATATATACCAGCTGTTAGTCCTTTAATGAATGCATTTGAAAGAATGTGTATAGAGGATGTCTATAAACTTATTGACAATAATAGGAAGAAACAGTATAATGGTCAGCATTTTTATAATCTCACTAAACAAGAACATGAAGCTTTAATTGGATTACAAAGTAATGAAGGGATAGTGATTAGGCCTGCTGACAAGGGAGACCCTATAGTCATTATGGATAAAACTAAGTATGACCTTGTTATGTTAAATATGTTGAATGATGAGGGATATTATAAACAAATGCCATATAATAGGGCTAAATGGTTTATACAGAAAGTAGAAGGATCTTTGAAAGATATTTCCTTAATGGTTTGATAGATAACAAGTAGTTGTACTATTTCATGGTTAATTCTCCTACCATACCCATCATGAAAAATGTTTAAGGCTCCTATTAAATACTAGGGAGCATGTATTGAGGGACACAAAACATTTTTGAGAGACCTTTATGCTTTTAGCTCCAGTACCTCTAATAGACATTTTTTAATGGTTACACTTGATGTGATCTCTTCATTCTATGGGAAGGTTCAGAAGAGACGTTTTTGGAATTTCAGAGTTATATGGATAGAACCACTACATTTGTGAGGTTTACTTCCACTGTTTCTTATGAGCGGATCAATTTTTTGGATGTCCAAGTAAATGCTGAAAAAGGAACTTATATCTATACTTGCTTACATAGGAAAGACTGTCATGTCAATCATCTTTTAAGCAGAGAGAGTATGCATCCAACATATATTTTTGATAATGTCATTAGGAACCAGGTCTTTAGAGCCTCAAGGTTAAAGGTGAGAGACACTGATTTTCATCAACAGCTGGTAACTACTAGGAATAAGCTGTTGGAAAGAGGTTGCAATGAAACTGATATACAGAAACAGGTTCATGAGGTAGTTGTCTTGAGACATACTAAGGCTAAACCTTATTACTCAGGGAAGTGGCACGACAGAAATAATGAGGTAAGTGACATCAAGCCCAAGTTAAAAGTGCCCCTGTGTTATTCTAGTAATGTTAAATCATACATGAATATCATACGCAAACACTGGGGGATACTTACTACAGATAAGGAAGTCTCGAGGTGGATAGATAGTGAACCTAAGTTCCTGTTCAGAAATCAGAAGTCCCTGAAAAGGCGCTTGTGTGCATCAAGGGAGAGGAGTATATCAATGGGTTAATTGGGTGCGAAGACCTGTGGGAAATGTTCATACTGTGGTTATATAGATACAAGTAATCAGTTTTTCCCATCCAGATCAGAATCAGCAGTACAGTTTTAAAGTACAGGCCACATGTGACACTCAACACATAGTGTACTTGGCAAATTGTTCAGAATGCAAGAAATTTTATATTGGAAAAACTGACCGAACCCTAAAAGAGAGGATTAGAGAACATGTTTACCACATTGGTAAACAAAGTAGGTGTAATGCTTTAGCATGTCATGAATACGAATTCCCAGCATAGGTTCCATTTCCTGGTTATAGCTAGAAATTTTGAAAGCCAGAGGGGAGGGGATATACATAACAAAACAGAATAATTGGAAGCCAGATGGATAGTTACTTTTAGAGCAGACACTGGCCATGGTCTCAATGAACAGATACTGCTGAGACCTAAGTTAAAGTCCAGATCCCTGTGTAGGTGAAACCTTACGCACAAGTCTAAAATATAACGTTTTTTAAGTTTTTTTTTTAATATTTATTTATTGATGTTTATTGCAGGTATATTATTATTATTTGTTGTTTTTACCTGCTTTGATAAATTTTTTTAAGATCTCTCTCTCTCTCTCTCTCTCTCTCTCTCTCTATATATATATATATATATATATATATAAATGATTTTTTTTAGATATTAAATCTTGGGATTTTTTTGATGGTCATGTGATGGTATCAGTTGTATTTAAATGAGTGATTTGCATTTTGTTGAATAATGCCCCTGAAGAAGCAATTGTGAAAGTGCTTGTGCTATATTAAAGTTTTTTAACCTGGAGCCTAGGCTGTGCCCACTTTTTTTTTTTTTGGATGATTTTAGATTTGTTATAATTGATCAGGTTATTTTAGAGGATAGAGGTGGTCTTTTGAATGACTATTTAGAATAAAAGGAGCTTAAATGGCAACTGCGGACTAATGCCAGTAACTATCCGGGTTTAAATAGTGCAGTCTCCATTAGCTCCATTTTAAGGTTAAAAGCTGACTTTTATCTATAATGTTCATATGTAAAATTTGGGTATGCATTTTTTTACATATGTATGTATTTTTTTTAATTATGATATTGATGCATTTATATATGTTTAGAAGCCTACTATTGCACAAGTTTAAAAGTTGTTGCAAATACACCTTTAAGGGGTGAAATTTTTTCAGGTTAATGGCTTTATGCTAATTATTTGGGGTTTACTATAAATTGAGTAGGCTAGGTTTGAAAATGTATTCTGATGAAGTTTCTATTTGGGAAACGAAAAGTGCTTTAATAAAACTACACTGGAGTGAATTCTGGGCTTGGTTCCTTTGTGTTTATTTTATAAGTTTTTATATATGTATGTATGTTGGTCATGAATTTTATGCCCTCTGGGGTTAATTTTTAGTAGGACGGTAATTGTGAAAGGGGGTGTGTTATTTGTCTACACAACCAATGATTGGGTAGGAGTATGTATTTAGATTCATGTTTTTGTTTTTAAACTTATTCTGAAGAAGTCTTGTACCTGGAGATGAAAGCACTCAATAAATTCTCATTTTTAGTACCTGTGGAGTTGTGGTTGTTGCCTCCAACATTTGGATTTAATAGTTCCTTGTGTCTGTGATCCCATGAACCATCACGTTCTACTGTAGCAAATGCTTGCTAATATCACATACCATAAGTTTTAAATCCTCCCTTTTACATATAATATCATCTAGAATTTCTCTCACAACCACTAACAGTTCTTGACATGCCTTCCCTTTTATACCATATACAGTTTGTTCCCTAATATCCCACATCCTTCTTGCCATTCTCCGCCATATTATTCTCATGAAAATTTTAAAATCTGTGTTATTTCATTCTTCTCATCTTTCTTCTATATACATTTGAGTACTCTACTGCATAATTCTTCAAAAACAAGCCTTTCCTTTAACCATTCATTCAGTACATTTGCACAGTATTCTCTCTGCCAATCCATTAATTTCTTGTACATTCAATACCTGTTACTGTCTGGGCCTGGTAGTGAATCAACTTTTACTTTCCTAAGTTATTCATCCAGTTCATTAATAATAATTTTTTAAATATTTCCTTCATTTTTTCTGGAATTTCCTTCTTTTTAATATTATACATATTTTCTGTATGCTGTATTACAATTCTCCTAATTAGTTGTTGTATTCTTTTTAACTCTCCTTTTACATTTCTTGTTTCCCCCATTATACTAATATCATCCTTTACTGTTTTTACCAGATTTGCAGGTATTTCCACCCTCATCCAAAATAATATTTCTGCCTAAATATTAATGCCTTAATTATTTTCTTAATTTTATGTTTCTTTTTTTCTTTATAATAACAGTCTATTTCATTATTCTCTAAATGCTTTAATATATTTCTATACATTTTACCATACTTCACTTTCTCTTCCTTTCTTTCATCATCCTGCCATTGGAAAAAATACTTTTATGCTTTTTTTTAAATTTAATCCACCACTCAGACTAGTTCTATAGAAGTCCTTCATGGTCATATGGTCCTTCCATCACTGCAGTACTTCACACTCTGCAATTTCATCCCATAATCTCTCATTTATTCTTTTTATTCCCTTTCCTATTTTAATATGCTCCCTTTCTTCCATTCCCTCAATCCATATTGCTAAACGGTCTGATAACCCATCACAACTGTAACACCATCTGCTGCCACCAAACCTTCCGATAATATGAAATAATTTCAGATCCAAATGCTCCCTTCTTTAAGTCCATTGACTTTTTTCTACTCAGTTAATTTACTGCATTTTATCACTTTTAATATTTTGTTTTACATCTTTCCCTTTCTTTTTGCACTTTTCCCTTAAATCAGAATTAAAAGTCCCTACAATTATAATTTTCATGTTAACCACCACATAGTCTAATATTTGATGAAACAGAGTCTCTATTTTCTTGCTAGATATATATACATGCATATAATTTTATAATTCTGTAAGTTCTTTCTATCTGACATTCACAACAGTTAAGCATCCCATCCTTACCAACATCGCATCTAGTATTTTCACTGTTTCTCTTACACAACACAGCGACTCCAGAGCCACATTCACTTCCTAAGTTACATATTATATTTCTACCCCACAATTTTTCTGTTGTAGTCTTTCTTCATTTGTCAGGAATCTTATAGCCTCCATTAGAATAACATACACACCCCATTTAGAACATCATTCCAGTATCCCTGTCCTTCTTACAGTGTTAATAATAGTGTTCTCATTTATTGAAAGTACTCTTAAGTTGTTGCTTTTCCTTCCTTTTATGTTTAGGGGAAATATTTTTAAATTTTCTTTTTCTTATTTTTACTCTTTCCCCAATTGAATATTTTACTGGGTTTATTTACAAATAATCCTTGATCATCAGAATCAGATTTTTTACTGATTCTAGAACTTAAGAAAATATATTAGCATCAATCATTGCAGCTGACCACTCTTTCTGCATGCATTGTCTCTCCTCATTTTCACCTCCATATTTTTTCTTCCTCTATATTTTCTTCTTCATCTATTTCACCCTCCCCTCCCAGCCTGTTGTTATCCTTCCTCATGTATGTTTTATTGCCACCCTCTTCTCTTTTTCCTGATTTACTGTCTGCTCTTGATAATCCATCCAAAAGTGACGACCTGCATTCAATCACACAACTTCTTTTGTATGTCCTATCTCCCCACTTTGCTTACATGGAAAATTCACCACAAAGGAAACATGATTGAGGTTGGCCAGCATAACTTAATGTCCTTCCATGACCAGGCCCAACAAGAACACGTGGTAAGTATATCAGAATGTTATTTTCCAATTTTAAAACAGCGTCCAACCTCCACACTCCATTCCATAAATTTTTCTCCTATCTGACTTTCACAATGTTATCAAAGTTTTACACAGACCCTGCATGCATTTTTAACATTGTCTTATTCCAGTTCATCAGTTCTAAACTGCAAAGTAACATTTTTATTAGAATGCTTTTAATTGAAATTGGCTTTGTGGCTGTCTCTCTGCCTCTCTGTCCCTCTGTGGTTCTGTCATGCTGTCGCGGGATAGTTTTTTCCACTGTCTCGCTAAGCTAATTTCATTAAAAAGCATTATAATAATGACAGAGAAACAATATTTTAGTCTTTTAAATAAAATATTGTCATTCTATCACTAGCGAGACAATACACACACACACACACATACATACACACACACACACACACACACACACACACACACACACACACACACACACACACACACACACACACACACACTCTCTCTCATATCTCCCTACATTATTTCCTACACACGCACACACACACACACACACACACACACACACACACACACACACACACACACACACACACACACACACACACACACTCCCCCTCATGGGACTGGTGGTATAAAATATTCCGCAAGCAACTACTTACTAAATATAATCCTGAATAGGAACATGGGGATAGGCCAAAACTCATATCTGTAGAGGATTTAGTGTGGATAATCCAAGCTTTATTGCATATACCCATCATAAAGGCATACTCATCCTCAATGACGTCCTCTGATACCACTTAACAGAATTCAATCCAATCACAATACTCCTCTAACCCAATAGCAGTCTTGGAAGTTGTCAGTCTCTGATGATGCTGTTGTTACCTCAAAAAGCCCTTACTCGCAAACTATAACCCAGATAAAAGTCCTTATCCACAGCTAGGCTATACGTAGCTAAAATAGACACTGCTCATATTTAAACATGGATGAAGATGTTATGTGAGATGTTCTTCATCTCACATTGCTGCAGTCCTTACACTTGGGTAGTCCGCTGTCCTCGGTCGGCCCGAATATCAAAGTATAAGGCTGACGTCGGTCAAGGCGCATTTGACTGACATCAGGACGTCAGGGTACAAATGCGCATGACCGACGTCATATCCTCAGTCTTTTTTGCCGCATGGTCCGATGCAGAAGCAGCATTGCAAGTGCTGGTTGGCGTTCTGAGATTTTTCGATTTCGAAGTTTCAGACCGAGTTCAAGTTGGCTAAGTACCCCGTTGGGGAATATTTTAGTTTTTTCTTGCCTCAGTGATTTACCGGATGTCAGAAAAAGTCAATAATTGCATTTCTTGTGGGAAACAGATACCGCATAGAGATTATCATACTTTGTGTATTCCTTGCTTAGGGCCTGAGCACGACGTTGTTGGCTGTCGCTCTTGTGCTAGATTTAATAAACGCACTATAAAGAGGAGGTTGGATTGTGCAAGGTTAGTCTTTGGGAAGCGGTGCAATTATAAAATGCCGTCGGATGCTCCGAAGCGCAAGGACAAAGCAGTTAAGCCTAGGCTGGAAGAACCGTCTGTACCGGATGCCGGTTCTTTAGAGGTGTCGGTGGAGCCAGTGGCTCCACCGGAGGTTTCTTTGTGTTCCCAGGGTGAGACTTTAGTATTGCAAGATGTGGCCTCTCAGGAGGCAAGTCAGGCTGAGGGGGCTTCTCAGGTTACTATACTCCCCTCCCTTCCTAGGGTGGCTAGGCACTCTCCCTCTGTTTCTAATTAAATCAGAATTAAAAGTCCCTACAATTATAATTTTCATGTTAACCACCACATAGTCTAATATTTGATGAAACAGAGTCTCTATTTTCTTGCTAGATATATATACATGCATATAATTTTATAATTCTGTAAGTTCTTTCTATCTGACATTCACAACAGTTAAGCATCCCATCCTTACCAACATCGCATCTAGTATTTTCACTGTTTCTCTTACACAACACAGCGACTCCAGAGCCACATTCACTTCCTAAGTTACATATTATATTTCTACCCCACAATTTTTCTGTTGTAGTCTTTCTTCATTTGTCAGGAATCTTATAGCCTCCATTAGAATAACATACACACCCCATTTAGAACATCATTCCAGTATCCCTGTCCTTCTTACAGTGTTAATAATAGTGTTCTCATTTATTGAAAGTACTCTAAAGTTGTTGCTTTTCCTTCCTTTTATGTTTAGGGGAAATATTTTTAAATTTTCTTTTTCTTATTTTTACTCTTTCCCCAACTGAATATTTTACTGGGTTTATTTACAAATAATCCTTGATCATCAGAATCAGATTTTTTACTGATTCTAGAACTTAAGAAAATATATTAGCATCAATCATTGCAGCTGACCACTCTTTCTGCATGCATTGTCTCTCCTCATTTTCATCTCCATATTTTTTCTTCCTCTACATTTTCTTCTTCATCTATTTCACCCTCCCCTCCCAGCCTGTTGTTATCCTTCCTCATGTATGTTTTATTGCCACCCTCTTCTCTTTTTCCTGATTTACTGTCTGCTCTTGATAATCCATCCAAAAGTGACGACCTGCATTCAATCACACAACTTCTTTTGTATGTCCTATCTCCCCACTTTGCTTACATGGAAAATTCACCACAAAGGAAACATGATTGAGGTTGGCCAGCATAACTTAATGTCCTTCCATGACCAGGCCCAACAAGAACACGTGGTAAGTATATCAGAATGTTATTTTCAAATTTTAAAACAGCGTCCAACCTCCACCCTCCATTCCATAAATTTTTCTCCTATCTGACTTTCACAATGTTATCAAAGTTTTACACAGACCCTGCATGCATTTTTAACATTGTCTTATTCCAGTTCATCAGTTCTAAACTGCAAAGTAACATTTTTATTAGAATGCTTTTAATTGAAACTGGCTTTGTGGCTGTCTCTCTGCCTCTCTGTCCCTCTGTGGTTCTGTCATGCTGTCGCGGGATAGTTTTTTCCACTGTCTCGCTAAGCTAATTTCATTAAAAAGCATTATAATAATGACAGAGAAACAATATTTTAGTCTTTTAAATAAAATATTGTCATTCTATCACTAGCGAGACAATACACACACACACACACACATACATACACACACACACACACACACACACACACACACACACACACACACACACACACACACACACACACACACACACACACACACACACACACACACACACTCTCTCTCATATCTCCTACATTATTTCCTACACGCACACACACACACACACACACACACACACACACACACACACACACACACACACACACACACACACACACACACACTCCCCCTCATGGGACTGGTGCTATAAAATATTCCGCAAGCAAATACTTACTAAATATAATCCTGAATAGGAACATGGGGATAGGCCAAAACTCATATCTGTAGAGGATTTAGTGTGGATAATCCAAGCTTTATTGCATATACCCATCATAAAGGCATACTCATCCTCAATGACGTCCTCTGATACCACTTAACAGAATTCAATCCAATCACAATACTCCTCTAACCCAATAGCAGTCTTGGAAGTTGTCAGTCTCTGATGATGCTGTTGTTACCTCAAAAAGCCCTTACTCGCAAACTATAACCCAGATAAAAGTCCTTATCCACAGCTAGGCTATACGTAGCTAAAATAGACACTGCTCATATTTAAACATGGATGAAGATGTTATGTGAGGTCTCTCTCTTCACTAATGACACTTTGGTGAGCTGCTCAGTTTTAAGAACCACTGGCACAACCTGTTAAATAATTCTTTCACAAACTATATACAAAACAAGGTTCCCTGCACAATAATATGCTTCAGATAGCTAGACTATACAGTGTATGCACCCAATGTGGTATAGCCAGAAATGGATATTTTGTACTCAACTCATGCTGCTTTCCCCACAACCCACATAAACCCACATAAAACTTCTGGAAGAACCTCATGTTGGTCAGGAATTAATGCAGGAATGGTTAAGGAGAGATGAATTCAAACCAAGAGATGCAAAGTTAGTATTGGCAGCCCAAGATAGTGGGCTACGTACACACTGGTTTACAAAATCCATTGAACATGAGGGAGAAACAGACAAATATAGATTTTGTAAAACCAAATTGGAGACAGTCGTACACCTTGTTTCTGGTTGTGACATACTAATGGCAGAAGGACTTTATACCAAAAGGCATAATAATGTGGCACGACTGTTGCACTGGGGATTGTCCAAGCATTATGGTATTAAAGTGACTGAAAAACACTGGAAACATGAGCCACAAAGCATCATAGAAAATGATGGTTTGCATCACATGGGATCACCCTTTACTAGCAGTTCAAAAGATAGATGCTAGAAAACTGGATATAGTGGTCCATGAAAAGAAGACAAAAGTAGCATTGATCATAGAGATCACCATAACCAGTGACTACAGTGTCTTGCATACAGAGAGACACAAAGTCATAAAATATCAGGATCTGCAGGCAGAAATGAGAGCAATGTGGAAGAAAGATACCCAGACAGTCCCAATAGTACTAGGAGCAACAGGTCTTATAAAAAATAATCTACAATTGGATTTAGATATGTTACCAATACATGTACCTCTGTATGAATTGCAGAAGCAGTCATTACTGGGCACATTGTGGGTGCTGGGAAGAGCACTTTTGGCTGACATTAAAGACTGAAACCATACTAATTTCATGAACTTTAATCGTACTTTGACTTAGGAATGGCTCTATTCCCATCATGGTATTAGAAACCCAAAAGATTTGGAGAAAGTAAAAAGGGCACGAACCGACATATTATTTAAAAAATACACTCAAAATGTCAAACTATTTCCTCTATACACTTTGGAAAGGGGCATACTATTTTCAGTTGCTGCCACTTGCAACCGTAAAACGAATATTGTTATTGGCGCATTCTATGCCCCTTAGAAAATAATACTGGATCATATTAACTCTTCAAAAATGTTTTATAGTATGGTATCAATTTACACATTCAAACTATCCTGTCAGCTTCCTAGATGAAGTTGTTAGTAAGCTGTTAATAAATGTTCCATATTATGAGAAGTAGTGTTCCACATTTTGGAGATGGAAGACCAAGAGCTAATGGCCTTTGTTCGCAAAATATACATCATAGCTATCAACTTGTTCTTTCCAGAATCAGGGAGAAAAAAAAAAAATTACAAACAAAAGTCACCAATCAGGGACAGGCTCAGTATTTGTTCTGCTGTCTCGCTAATGGCAGATGGACAATATTTTAGCCTTTAAGTAAAATATTATCCCTCTCTTTTAAGTGAGACAGTAGAAAAAATGCTGAGCTTTACTTAGACTAAAAAGTAAAAAAATAAAAATATAAATAGAAAAAAAGATTTTTTTTAAAAAAAGAATGCTTTTTATTGAGACATTCTAAAAATTAAAAAGTAAGGCAAAAGAATGAAAACTTTGCAAAAGAAACCCAGATAAGCTGATTTCAGAAAAGTATTCAAGGTTGGTTTTGCTGATTTGTACTACTTCTCCTGGTACTTCATTATCACAATCAGCAAATCCAACCTCAAATGTTTTTTTGAAATCAACTTGTCTGCATTTGTTTTGCAAAGTTTTCACTCTTCTTTCTTATTTTTTTACTTTTTAGATCTGTCCCAATATGTTTAAAAGACCAACTTTCTTGAGCTTTAAACCTAAAACAGTTACCGAGTTGTTTCATGCATATCTGTCTATTACAGCGTAATTTTTGTTCTTATTCTCGCAGTTGGCCTTCTCTTCTTTTTAAAAACAGTTTTACTTACAGTTTGTTGCTGCTGCCCTTTTTCTGTTGTCACTGCTACATAAGTTTTAGTTACTTCATTATTTGTTGCCACAAAACTAGACACCTTCACAGTTTGTTGCTGCTTTCCTCTTTTACTTTCTGTCACTGCTGCTGCTGCATTCTATGCTTTCATATCACCTGGTTCCTTTTCCACATTGCCATCCTCAGCATTTTCAAAAAAGTTATCTGCCATTTCACCCCATGAAGCAGCAGAACCATCACCTGGATTATCCTGCTTGATTATTTTAACAGAACCTCATCTGCATGCCCTCCTGATGCCAGTTTTGTTATCTGCACCACTTACGCTTACTTCTTTCTTGATGAAGACAACTAAATGCTGCTTATTTGTGACATCCATCACATAGGCATCTTTATTTACATTCTGAGGCTCCATACTGAACAACTTTTTCTCCAAATTCTCACTTCTACCACCAAATTCTCCACAGCTTTTCTCTCCTCCCTCCATGCTGCTGCTTCCCGTAGACCTCTTCCTTGCTATTGTAGGAGCCTTACAGCTCCATCTAGCAGCTCCAAAGTGTAGGGAAAGTTCCCCAGTGCCCTGGACAATTTTCTCTAGTAGCATAAATAGCAACTCATGTCTCCCATGATAAGATGTTCCTATTTTAGTGGGACTAATTTGGTCAACAAAGGATAAATTAAAAAAATATATTCTTGACTGGGAATTAAAATATATGTGCCAATGGTTCTTCCAGTTTCTGTTATTAATAGATTCATAGATTAAATAGTAAGAAGTGCGGTTAGTGACCAGACTGGTTTATAACACCAGTCTTAGAATTTTGGTTAACATTAGCCACTATGTGGTGTAAACATTGGCTCCAGGTGATTCAGTTACATTGACTGATGTTGCTGTGAAATCCCATTCCATGTTCAAATGCCCTAGGTAAAAGGGGGTTGATGACAGTAACGATGACCATGCAAGAACTTTGGACATCTGTCTTTTTGTTGTAAAACAAGTAAGCAAACATGCTATACATTATTTGTCATTCTAAGATCATTGTGATACAAGACTTTGCTAAAAACTAGGACAGTGACTTACACGGATATTATTTTTTGATGAGTTTTTGCAGACAACCTCGTTAAAGGTTCAAGATTCTCCTTTTATTACCTCTGAAGGAAAACATTGCATTGTATTAAATTTGTCTGAGCTGGATTCATATGCAGTTTATGCTCTGGGTAAGGAATTGTTCCAAAGTTTAAAGATGATAGATGGTTTTGAATTAGACTGATTCTGAATGCAGGGCTGTACTTTATGTATGTAAATCAAATAGCGAATAAGCATTAACTATGTTGATGCTAACCTTTGGACTGACATGAGCCTTTTGTCATGAATTATATACTAAAAACTAAAAAAAAGTTGATAAAGTAGTGTGATAAAAATACATCTCTAAGCTAAAGTATATATTTTTCACCGATGTCCTTGCAGCATCAGAAATTTACCACCACTCTGCCCGTGTCCTCAAGCATTTACTACAATCCTACACTAATCTGCTGTGATCTAAAACTTAAATTACCGCAATAACCAAAGATATAACAATTGCAACTACCCAAAACACTTTTCCTAACAAAAGTAATATAGAATAAAAAATTTGCATAAGAAACAGAGATAATATAAATTAAAATTAAAACTTTCCAAACTATTTAGATTGTAATTTGCTACAACTCCCACAGAAAACTGTGAGGTACAACTCTAACTCCAGAAATGGTTCCCCCACATTAAAGTACACAAATACAATAAAATAGAAAACACACTGTTTCAGCTTTAAAATGGTAATAAACAAAATACTTACACAGTCATACAAAATGATGGTTAGAATGATGCTGTACCCTAAAACAAATCTGTTAAAAATAGTTAAGGTACTCAATTAAAAAAAAAATCCAAAACTGTTTCCCAACACAGCTCCACCTCCAAGCATCTTCAAAAACAGTTAGTCAATCACAACTGGTTAGCTAATTAACTGGTCACAAAAACTCAAAGTTGGTGTTTTTTGCAGGGGGTACCACATGGGCATTTCACTCCTACACCCTCTCCCTTACTTATGTATTCAGACTTTACAGTAACACACTCAAGCAGAATCGAGAATCACCTAAAAACTTGAAACCAGTTAGTGGATCAATGGCAATTTCATTTTCCTCCAAAGTAGTATAAAACAAATGTCAGTGTTGGAAAGGAACCCGCTCCAAGCAGTAGAGTTTGAAGAAGTAGTATATTTGAGATCAGAGGTGTGGGAGCAGATCTCTTCAGTGGGGGATGTGTGATTGCTTCAGTACCTTATGATCACCTGGTTTGCATTTCCTTCTATGGCAGTCAGTAGTTTCATTGGAAGGATGTGGATGGAGTCCTTGGTTTTGGGCAGTTAGACTTTGGAAAATCACATGGACTCATAAAATACATTGAAAGATCTGAAGAAAATATAAAGATTCAGAAAAGCCCAAACTCAGCAAGCAAGAAATGCCACCCATAATGTGGCCTTTCAGAATGGATAGAAAATGTAAATCTGCAACAAAAAAAAAAAAAAAACACACAAAATATTTCATATAGTTGAAGCATATTGTATCATCCCTCCCCCTAAATACACCTAATTCCAGAGCTGAAATTAGAAACATAGAAGTCAAATAACACTTCACACTCCCCATAATTACACACACACACACACACACACACACACACACCATCATCACTATTACATAATAGCTTATAAAAAAGGCTGCCTTCACCAAGATCACACACCCAATAATAAGGAAGCATAAAACAAGTAGTTTACCCAAGAAAAAATGTAGTCTATCTTCCAGTAAACCTACCACCATAGCCTATTCATTAAAAATACCTCAATATTCCAAAAGGAAACTATACATAACTGCAAAACCACTAAAACACTGAAGCCATTGAGTAAAGGTAGTATGTGGGAGTGAAGTACTAAGTATGTAAAATATATTGTTGGGATACGGATATGATTTCTGACATGGGGGTTTAATATTCATCATGTTGATGGAATATAATTTATGACGTGACTTCAACATTTATTTTGTTCTCTTCCCAAATAGTAAAATAGATTTTATATCTCAAACCCCAAAGTACATACACACACACATCTGTGTGTGTGTGTGTATAAATATACATGTATATATATATATATATATATATATATATATATATATATATATATAGTTCCCATTCACATTGCCGAAAGTTCAGTTCTCCGAACTACATTTTGCCTAGACCATAAGTCAGAATTTACACTTTTCTGAAATGGCACTTTGCGATCACACTACAGTATGTATGAATAAATATACTGTTGCCACTGTAGTGCAATCTTGGAGTTAGTATCTATAATTTGCGGGAGTGGGGTACAGTCACCCACATGGGGGTGCAGCCCCCTGCAAAAATTAGAGAAAATTAATGTGGTTTAACTCTTTTCCATTTTAGCAAAGTACCGTTTTGGAGAAGTGTAAATCTGGAGTTATGGTCTCGGCAAAGAGCAAACCGAATACCAAAACTAACAAATATTGAATGGAATAATATTAAGAAAAAAAAACTATTTCCTCAGCCATTATTAACACTAAAACCTCTATAACACTAGCTTGACATTCGCCTGAACAGTGACAGTGTTACGGCAAACTTTTTATGAGGGTAATATGTAAGGTCAGGGTCGAGGTAAGGGGCAGTGTTAGTATTAGTGTTAACACCCATTATTAAAGGGGGCAGGGGGATGCTCCACCTACATATAACTACATTGACTTCTCATAACTTTGCTGATTGTAGTTTTCAAACTGGGAAACTAGGCTTGAATACAAAAAACTGCTTTGGTAACTTAGGTTGACTACTATTTCATTGCATGATCTTAATAAGCGTGTTTCTCTTCTACATGTTTTTAAAACCACTGTCAGCTAAGTTATGAAAAGCCAATGTAGTTTTATATACATATATTTTTTTGATTACAATGTTAACCATGGGGTATATTTTAGAACATTTTCTGTACAGGAAATTTTTAATTAGTCTCAGTATTTATTTTTTATATTTTATATGTATTATGGTATTCACTGGTTCATTTATCTGCATTTTAATTATTAACTTCAGCCATTCTGTTAGAATGCTGGTTGCCAAGTTGACTAATTGTATGAGAAATGTATTAGATTTTTTTATGGTCATTTTGACCATATATTTATATTTGTAATAAGTTGTTTATTTATTTATTTATTTATTTATTTATTTAGTTATTACCTTTACTCATCTGCAATTTGAATGCCTATGTGGTTAAACTGGTACCTCTGGGTATCAGTATTTTGCTAACTGAATGTGTTTTTTACAGTTAGTGATTGGTTCACTTTTTATCGTCTAATGCTTTATTCACCTGATAATTAAGTGATGTAATTGTGTGGGATAAATTCTGATGAAATCCCCAGTTAGAGGGACAACAGCACTCAGTTTTAATTTAGTTAATTTAGTTAAAATAACATTTTTGCAGTACATATTGTACTTCTTTATCCTAAGTGATTTTGGAAGAGTATTTTACTTTAAATTCTAGCTCTATGCAGCGTTACTTTGTGTTCCTTTTGGTTAATTGGGAAGTGACCTATTTATCATATTACAGCAAAGAAAATGTGTTTACATATAGAATTTGTGCAGAAGAAACAAAACCCCTATACAGATGTGTATCTGTGTATGTTACTCTTAGTTTAATTGACTAATTTTGCACTGCTAAGCAGTGCAGCATCAGTTCCATTCCTTCTGGCTGTCCAGTACCCTTATGACAAAGTATAGCCCTTTAATTCTTTCTCATTTAACTGATTTTCATAAAACGTAGCAATGAAGTGAACTCAGACAGAATTGCAAATGCAGGTTACATAATTATCTAACAACCATACGCTCCGCAAGGATGGCATGCAGGGTCAAGCCAACAATGTAAACCACCAATGACCAGCAAAAAACGATAGTGAACACACAGTAATGAAGAAATAATGATTATTTATTTATAATTCCTTCACATCCAGAATGGTTTACATAATTATCTAGCCAGTTATGGTTTTGCATAGCATATTCAGTATGGCTAAATGTTTGTTTTATACTGAAAATAAATTAGACTAGGAAACAAGTTTTTGGCTTTTTAATGATTTTTAAGTAACTAGTTTTACATGTTTTTCTTTTTTTCTTTTTTCTTTTTCTTTTTTTTGTTTAGATTGTCATTTTGACATAAAGAAGAGAAGTCCCATATGATAACAGTAGGGCTTTTCTTGTATATAACATAAATATTCCCAGTATCACACAGTGCACAACTACCCTAACACTGCAGAAGTAGTATATATGTCAAATTTCCTAAAGCCATCAAATTTTAGCAGATTTACTGTGCCTAAGGGTTGCCCATGAAAGAAGCAGATCCAGTTCCTATGTGAGTGGTGTACTGATACGATACAGAATTTTAAACCTACCTATTTCTGATTGCTATGAAACTGCAGTATTGTTTACACAGTGAAATTCAAAACCATTGCAAGTCCTAATTGTAGTATTAAAACAATAGTTATACAAGTATGTTTCAAGATTTATATATCTATATTTTTTTCATATAATGCACTACTTTTCTTGCATGCTTTTATTGTAAATCATTAAGAAAAGAGAAGCTGCAGAGAGTCCTATCAAATACCAGCCTATCACGGGAGAGTGCTGTGAAATTTCCCTAATGAGCAGCTGGAGAAGATAATCTGTTGACAGCAGGTAGAATCAAACTCAGAACTCATATTTAACTTATATTTGAATGATATATGTTTTCCATATTCTTGAAAATATTGATAACATTTCATTTTGGGGGGATAAATCAACTGCTTTATAAATAAGCTGTTTAACTTAATGTACTAACTCTAGTATGTACTGAAAAATTGTGCAACAGTTATTGTTATGTTGTAAATGACTGCAGTATGATCAAACTAGTTCAAAGAATTGCATAAGAATATGATAATTTCAACTATAGCAAAAGTTTAGCTCTGACACTTTGCCCAAATTTATACTTACAGATGTGTGCTATCTATTAATAGTATAAGGCAAACAGTAAATTTGGGGTCTATATTATGATATTGCACACTCAGAAGAGTGAACGACACATAATTGACCCCATGTAAGTGAAAGCTTACAGCGTCGATACCTCAGAACGATTTTTTTCTAAGGGAAAAAAAAATTGCTGTTCCGAAACAAAAACAAACAAAAAAAAAACTGTAAAACATTACATAATGTGGGAGGCTGTGCCCCCCCACACCTCCCCTATTTAAATATACCACCTCCCCTATTTAAATATACCAACTCCAAGATCGCACTACAGACAGTGCCAAAATCAGCAAAGTACTGAAACCGGCCAAGCAAATTCTTTCCCAGGGAAAGAATTTGCTGAAAAGCCGCTTTGCTAATTTGCCTTTTCACGCTTTTCAGTTCAACAAAGACGCATTCAACAACCTTCATCTGCAACAGCATAATAGTGAGCCATAAATTTGTTCTTTAAGTAACAATGGTGTCACATTAATACCAATCAAACTGTGGTATTCTTACTTTCATTTTATAATGTAGTTTATTTCATGTGTGCCAACTATATTATCAAATATACTAAGTGACAGCATTGTATGTAGCAAAGGAACAAGAAACAAGATGAAAAGAAACAAAATATGTTGAAATTCATCATTTATTTGAATGCATTTGACTGCTTAGCAAGTGTAATTTAAAGATTTTCATCTAGACGCCGTTAAGTGTTAAAAAGAGTAATTCTGCAACCATAATGTGATGTATATGAAATGTGATTCTACGGAATTATGCTGTTACACCTGCTACTGGGAAGTATAATTTTTGTTAGCCTAAGGGGTGTATGGGTGTTTATTTTATTTTCTTTTATTGTAGTTAATTCAAAACCTCCATCAGAGCCTCCATTATGAGGCTCAAATAGCTAAGTGTTGTCTTACATGCTATGAATGTGATGTACATGAAGAACTCTTTCATAACATTCAAAGTAAGTGTTATAATAAAATATAAAATATTAGCAGTTGAAAGTTTTTAAGGCATGTGCTTGAAATACAGACAACTAATAAAAATAAAAATGGCATGGGGTAATGACGATTAAGCAGGTAGTTTTGTGGTACGAGTGTGGATAATATAATTTGCCCAGCTGTATGAAGCTAAAAGAGCAGCTGATAGCATGCTGAGTGAAATCGTTTTTTCTCCACAATGACATAAACAAATTATTCTATAATTACTGAATTGCAGAGTAAAAAAAATTCAGTTACACAAGTATCTTGTCAAAAAATATACCAGTTTTTGTCACAATCTTATCATTGGCCTACACATTCCTGAGCTGGTTCATTAACAGAACTTATTTCTGTTCAGTTGGAAAACAAGAGTAGACATTGTTGATAAATAATTGAAAATACAAACAGCAAAATACACTAAAAATATCTGGAAGCAAGATAAACACTGTAAACTTAGAAACGGTGCCAGACACCAAATTAAACTAGACAAACAACACTATTTTTCTAATTTACAATGGAAATACAGAATGAATCCACAAATATTCTGGAACACAATCAATAACATACTTCATCCTGGCCAAACCGCACCCCCCCCAGCTTACCTGATAACACAAACAATATTACTGAACAATTTAACATGTTCTTCACTGAAAGCGTTTTAGCACCGATTAAGAATAGCAAGTCTCCCCAATGTCAACACCCAACAATTCAAGCAATATTGTAGATGCATTCTCATTTCAGACAGTCCCAAAACAAACTATTGCAAAACTATTAAAGAAGTTGAATCCCACTTCACTGGCAGCAGATAACTTGCCAGCAAAATATTTAAAATTAGCAGCAGATGTTATTGCCTTCCCTGTGTTAATACTTATAAACCACTCTGTAACAGGGCAGTATGTCCCTGCTAATTGGAAAATTACATATATTATACCACTACACAAAGGAGGCAATTCAACAGAACTAACAAACTACCAGTCCATTGCTATGCTTTCACCACTTTTTAAAATTCTGGAAAGATGTATCCACTTTCAACTTCTTAAAAACCTAAACTATAATCTCCTCTCATCATCACGGCATGGGTTCTAACCACATCATAGCACTACTACAGCTCTTCTAAGTTTCACTAATACAATAACTAAATTCATAGACAATGGCAACATAGTGTCTTCAGTCTTTTTGGACATGTCTAAAGCATTCATTTCAAATAACTGTTGCTCCATCTGGATTTGGATATATGTTTATATTTATCTAACCTTACGACTTGTAGTGGCTTTGGCTTGCAAACGCTATTCCTTGGTTCTTTTTGTTTTCTACAGTTTGTTTGCCTTTTTGGATTCATAGGTTCATAGGTGTATACTAGGCTAATGACCCTGGAGCCTTTACAAGCCTAGCCCATAGAAGTTCCCTGGCACTGTGCCGGCCAACTTTAGTTCCCAGTGCCTCTATCAAGTAGACCCACTGGAGTGATCCCCAGGGTGAACTTTCTATTTCCCATCCACTCATCAAGATTTCTCTTGAAGAGGGCCAATGAGGTGCTCTGCTTGACATGTATGGGAAGTGTATTCCAGAGCATGGGCAGTCTCTGGGTTATGAACCTGTCCCTCCAGCATGTTCTGTTGATTGTGGTAATGAAGTTAAGGTCTCTGGAGCATGTGGTGAGAAGGGATTGGGATTTCTTTAGATGTGCCACAGAGCTGGGTCAGACATGGCTTTGTAAGTCAAGCAGAGATCGCCTCTTAGTAGACGATATGAAACAGAGAATAGCTGGAGTTTTTTGAGTCAGTCCATGTAGGACACATGTTTAAGGCCTAGGATCCTCTTTGTGGGGTACTTTTGTGGCCTCTCTAGCTGTTGCAGGTGTCTAGTGAGGTACATGCTAAATGGGGCATTATACTCTATGTTTGGTCTAATGAGGGAAGTGCAGAAAGAGAGATGACCTCTTTCTTCCTGGATGCAAAATCCTTGGTAATGAGATGTGCCACACAGAAGGACTTTCTGACCACAGTGGCAATGTGGTGATCGAAGGAGAGGTTGCTGTCAACCTGTGTCCCCAGATCTCTTATAACACCTTCAGTTTTCATTGGGCTCCCATTGATGTGGTATTTAGTGGGAACTGAGTTTTTCCCAAAGGGGATGACAATGCATTTTTTGGCATTAAGCTTAAAGCCATGGTTTTGACACCAGTCATTGGTCTTAGTGAGGCTTTTCTTAGGATGTCTGCATCACTTGGGGAGTTAATAATGGCCCTGAGGCCCTTATATGCCTAGCCAAGAGTTTAGCCCATGCATAGACAAATCAGCAGCCAATGCCCCAGTCCAGCAGAGACATGGATTGAATCCCAGGGATGTATTTTCTATTTCCCATCCAGTTATGCAGATTGCGCTTAAAAAGGGGTAACGAGGTACTCTGCTTGATGTGGAAAGGGAGTTTATTCCTTAGATGGGGGAGTCTCTGGGACACAAATCTGTCCTGACAGCAAGTTCTGTTGATGTCACTGACCAGGTTGAGACCTCATGTGCAGGTTACTCGAGTGGAGCTTGACTTGCAGATATGCAGCAGTCCCATCAAGGTGGGGTCTGAGATCGCCTTGTATCCCAGGCAGAGGTCACCTCTGAGAAGTTTGCATGAAACAGAGTAGAGGCATAGGGCTTTTAGCCTATCTGTGTATGGTAGATTTTTGAGGATCTGGATTCTCCTTGGTGAGGAATCTCTATGGTCTGTCCAGCTGCTGCATGTGCTTTGTGAGGTACATGCTAAATGGGGCATGATACTCAATAATGGGCCTTATAAGGGAAGAATACAGGAATGTTATGACCTCCTTGTCTCTGGATGAGATACCCTTACTTATGAGGTGGGCCATGTAGAAAGCTTTCTGTACAATGGAAGTAACATGGTGGTAAAAAGTCAGGCTGCTATCAATCTGGGTGTCCAAATCCCTGATGACTGACTGCATGCTTAGAACATTGTTATTAATGTGATAATTTGTGGGGACATCTCTCTCACCAAAGGGGGTGATTATGCATTTTTTTGTATTCAGCTTGAGGCCATGTTTCTGGCATCAGTCATTTGCTTGGGTTTGACCCTCTTGGAGGATGTCCACATCATTAGGGGAACTGATGACAGCTCCCAACTTGCAGTTATCTGCAAACCTGGTCAGCCATAGACCACTGGTTTTGGCCTGTACCTCAGAAAAGTATATCCCAAATAACAGAGGCCCCAAGACTGAACCCTGGGGTACGCCACTCGATACAGGTCTACTACTTGAGGTGGCTTCCCCTATTTTGACTAGGTGGGTTCTATCAGTGATCCATTTGGCTACCCATCTGGTAACATATGGATTGATGCCTAGTTGAGAGAGTTTATCTATTATGCCTAAGTGAGGAATAGTGTTAAAGGCTTGGACCAGGTCAAGGTAGGCAGTGTGCACTGTTTTCCCCTCATCCATGGCTTTGGTGACTGTCTCAAAAAAGTCAACCAAATTTAACAGACATGACCTCTCCTTGAGGAAGCCAAACTGTGTGGGATCGATTGTTTGGAGGTTGCCAATGTCCTTGTTTATGAGGTCCATGATAATCCATTCCATGGCCTTGAAGATCAGGCTAGTTATGCTTATGGGTCTATAATTTTCTGGATCGGTGGACACTCCACCTTTGTGTAAAGGGATGACAGTGGCTGTCCTCCACTCAGCTGGGACAAAGCCGGTACTCAGGCTTTGGCTGAATAGGGTGCCTAATGGTGCTGCAAGTTCCTGCCTGAGTTCATGTAAGATGTGGCCTGGGATGTTATCGGGTCCCATGGAGGCTGTATTTTATGTCTTTTACAGAGCAGTGATGACCTGATCCCCAGATATAAGGGGAAGGGGCAGGTACTGGGAATGTCCTGATTTACTGATGGGGGGGCAGAGGGGTGAAATTTTCACTGAATCTGTCAGTCAGCAAGTTTACTATATCATGACATTTGTATATGTGGTGTCCTTGACCATCTGTTCTGAACAGATCTGGGTACTACCTTTGAGATTATGGACATGTGTGAAGAAGGCTTTATGATTGTCTCTAGTAGATGTGGCCAATTTGGACTCAAAGTTTGCTTTGGAGGATTTCACTAGTGCTCTTATTTGCTTGTTTAGGCTGAGGATTGCGATTGCTTCCAATTAGGCACCTGCTCCTTCTTGGTCCTGGTCAGCAGTTTTTTTCTTCTGTTATAGAGTTTATTTATTGCAGATGTCCACCAGACAGGTTTACTTTTCCTTGTGGAGGATGATTTAGTCCTGTCAGGTATTCCTGATTCCATGCATCTATATAAATGTTTGTATAGTAATTTGGTATAGTTTTGGATACTGGTGCCAGTTCCCAGAGAGGGGGAGGGGGCTGTAAAGGTATTTATACCATCCCTCAGGAGGCTGTAATCAGCTGTGAAGAAGTTTTTTTATATTGACCCTAGCTGGGGGGAGGAGTGACTTCAAATATGACCGCATTATGGTCGGATCTTACAAGGGAGGATGATACTTCAGGGATGCTGCAGTGGCTACTTATGTTGGTTAATACCAAGTCCAAGATATTATCACCTCTTGTGGGGGTATCAACTAGCTGTTCCAAAGCATTTGCATTTACATAATCAAGGAATCTCTGGGTATTTGTGTTCTGGCAAGAGTAATTCTTTCCAGTCTATATTTGGGTAGTTAAAGTCACCCAGGATCAGGTTAAAGGGTTGAATCTTGATAGATTCGAAGAGGTCTAGATAGGCAGTTTGGGCATCTTGGGTCAGATTTGGGGGCTGGTAGCTAGCTATTATTTGTAGGGGGGTCTTGTCAATAGTTAGCTGCACCTGGAGTGTCTCCTGTTGATCATACTGTTTGAACAGCCTGGAGGTGTGTATGTCTTTAACATATATTGAAACTCCACCTCCTTTGGCTTTACTACCCACAGTTTGGTGTCTGAATGTTTGATAAGATGAGTAACCAGGTAAGGCTGGGGTGCTCTCCACAGCTTTGAACCAGGTTTCTGTGACCACACAGATATCAGCATTTTCCAGGGTTAGAAATGCTTGCAATGAGTGCAGTTTCGTGTTTAGAATCCTAGCGTTTAGCAGCATGACCTTTAATTTGTGTTTTGTTGAAATTTCTATGTTGGTAGTTTTAACTTCATCACTTTTCCTAAAACAGGCACTATGGGGAGGCAAGAGCCTTTGCCAGAATCCTAAAGCCCAGGTGAGACAGATGCAGGCCATCTCTGGCAAAGCATCGTAGTCTGTCGATCATATCTTTCCAGCCTGTCAGGTACTTGTTCCCCCTGTAATGACACCAGAAACTAAGCCAATTGTTAAAGGCAATCATTTTCTGTTTGAATTCAGGCATCATTCTGGGTGATGGTAGAATGCTGCTTAAGGCTAGGGACATACCTGCCTGGGACACATATTCAGCGAGTTCAATCATGTCTCTCTTCATATAGTCCGAGGAGGTACATCTCAAGTCATTCACACCAACATGGAGTATGACAGAGTTATAACAGTGCCTGTTGTTGAGAGACTTGAGTGGGTGTGTGATATGGAGGATTCTGGCCCCTGACAGACAACTAACCATGACTTTCTCCTTATCCAGCCCGGTGAGAGGCACATCTGTGTGTCTCACAATGGAGTCACCTATGACTAATATGTTGGGTTTATGGTTAAGCCTTAGTGGGTGTGAGACAGAGGTGTGTGAACTATGAGTGGTATGTGGTATGTGGTGGGCTGTGGAGATCGCATGTGTATTTGCCTCAGAGGTTTTTGCATCGGAAGTCTCCTTTGTTTGCGTATGTTTTCGTTGAGGACCTCCACATATGTGGGTGCCTACACAACATGCACCCACATATGTGGGTGCGTGTTGTGTATCTGTGGGTGGTGTTTGAGGTGTAGTGATTGTGTTGACTGTCTTCTTAGTGCCAAATATGCTGTCTTGTGAGGGAGAGAGTTTGGACTCTAGGTACCTAATGTAATTGCATCTCTCACAAATTGTGTTCCTAGGTGGTAGTAGTAGGTGGTTATTTGTGTACATAAAGCAGTTGCTAAACTGTCTCAGGATGCCCATATAGGTTTATAGGTTCATAGGTTCATACTAGGCTATCTGCCCTAGGGCATTTATAAGCCTAGCCCGAGTGTGTGTGGCTTTTGCCACCCCTTGGAATGAGAATACTATGCCCATTTTGGGTTTAGTTTACTGTGCCTCTGTCTAGTAGTGACACAGAGTTGACCCCCGGGGTAAACCTGCGATCTCCCATCCACTCGTCAAGATTTCTCTTGAAGAGAGTCAGTGAGGGGCTCTGCCTAACATGGACTGGGATTCTGTTCCAGAGTATAGGGAGCCTCTGGGTTATGAATCTGTCCCTCCAGCACGTCCTATTTATTTCTGTGTTAAGGTTCAAATCTCTCGCTGTCGTGGCTCTGGTGGATTTGGATTTTCTGAGGTGGAGCATGTTCATTAATTCCGGATTGGACATGGCCTTGTACGTCAGGCATAGATTGCCTCTGAGTAGGCGGTATGCGACTGAATAGAGCTGGAGTTTCTTCAGCCGGGCAGCATGTGACATATGTTTGAGACCCTTGATATCAGAATCTAAGAGAAAAGGCCAGGGAGAGCTAAGGGGTTAGCCTAAAGCCGAGTGCTTAAACCAAAACTAAGTGGCTTAGAAGTGTGCCTCACTATTGAATCACCTATGATTATTTTTTTGGGCAAGCTGTTTTGCCTTAGGTTGAGGGTCTCACTGTGTAGGTGAGCTATGTGTCCTGTGGTTTGTGCTATGTTGTGGTGGTCAAGTGCGTTTCTGCCTCAATACAGTTTCCCATCCTAAGTTACTGTTCACTCTGAAAAATCTTAATATCAACCCTGATACTGTTAACTGGTTTCAAAGTTATCTATCTAGCTGCCAGCAAGCTGTGAAATGGAAACAAGATCTATCCCCACTCCTTCCTCTTACACTTGGAGTCCCTCAGGGTTCAATCCTCTTCAGCATATTCATAAATGATCTTAATACTGCCTCCTCTCAAGCATCTATCATACAAAATGCAGATAATTCAACCCTCATATGTGCAGCATTCACAATAACTCAACTTCATACAGTCACACAAAAAGCTTTGTCTGATATTGAAATGTGGCTAGCAAACTCACAACTCATTCTCAACCTTAATAAAACTAAACTTATGATCTTTCATCCATCTAAACCTACTAACTTCCCAGCTAACTTTTGTATCACTGCCAGTAATAATATTAGGATTTTCCCAGATTCCCAAACAAAACTATTAGGCATCATAATCGACAACAGACTAAAATTTGACACACATTTCTAACACAGTCAAAAAGGTTCACAAGAAAATAGGAACAATGCATACAAACATATGCATCCCCCATACTTACAGACCTCAAAATGTCAGAACTAAGTAAATTAGAATCATGTTATAATAAGATTGCCAAATTTGCAACAGATTCCACACATTCAACCCATCACTGTCAATGCCTAAAAATATCTTTCTTGGTTGGAATTACTTCATATTATGAACTATAACCAGTTAATAAGGGCTCACAAACTAATGCACAATCCTGACAATGTAGCTTCCCTAAAAAATCTTCTAAAACCCTACTCTAACATTTGTACTCTTTGATCATCTAACAGACTTACTCCAAGTAACCAAAGTATCCAATGCAGCAGGCAACTCTCTTTATTCTAACTTTGTTGCTAAAAATTGGAATACCCTTCCACATAGTATTAGATCCATAAGCAATCTTAATCATTTCAAAATATCTCTCGAAAGACACATTTGAATCCTGGCTTTGGACATGTAACACTCCAGGTTAATTATTAACTTGGCATTACTTATACAATTTGACTGTATGTACTAACTCTGTTAAAATATCCCTTCTAACAACATTACTTTTCTATAAGTAGTTACATTCCTAGCTGCAACTCTCACCACGGAAGTATTACTAACTATGCACTACTTTGCCTAAGTGATTCTCCATGCTTAATTTTCTAACTAATGTTATGTTCCTCCACATGTATAAATTCAGCCATATATTTATCTATAGTCAAGTGTTTAAAGTCTTGTTCTATTTGATACTATGTATATATTTTTGTTTTTACATTTTTATCCTGTAAATGTGTTAACACTCATTTTCTTGTCAATTCTGTTTATATTTTCTATTACTTGTGATAATTTGTATGTAAACTTAGACTGGAGCTTTTCTCCCTGGGCGTCCACTGAAAATGGACACTGTCCCAGTCGGACCATCCCGGTAAACAAGTGTAAAATAAATAAATAAATAAATAATTTTCTGCTGACCTTTGGCATAAGCCTTCATGGGGAGTAAACTTTTTCTGGTGTATTTAATAGCTAAAACTGGGCCATGCATTAAGGACAAAAGTCATTTTTGACAAATTAAATGAGTTAGTATAAGCATAGAAAATAAGCTATATAGTCTGTGGCTTCAGATGATTGCTGTATTTGTTGATTCAAAGCTTGTATATTTTGAATTATAAGCTCCAGCTGTTTACTATTATTTTTGGATCCTTTGTATTAAATGTTATTTATTGTATGAATTTGTAATAGTTTTTTTCCTGAGCCATGCCTGAAGTGTGTTTATTTTGATCACTCTAGTACCCCAGTTAAAAAACATTAAATAAACAAAATAAAACAGAGCAGGGTGACAGCTGTTACAAACAGTATCAGACAATAGATCTAGTAATGCTGAGCCTCTACTTACATTATTGCAAGCTGTTATGAGCAACAGCCTTTTCATTTTAAGGGACAACGGACCTGAATATTTCTGCAGTGCTTGAAGGAGTATCTCCCAGTTACATTAAGGTTAACAAGGTGTATTAATGGTGAACATAGTATATATTGCTTTTTAAAATACATAAGTGTTATGTAAGCTGTTGGTGGTATTTCTTTTTACATGGAAGCATACAGATTTATTGGATGTTTTAATTTTGATATTCGCTTAAAATGTCAATCTGTTATGGTTAAGAGATGCTTTAAGCTTCAGTGCTTGTTGATGTTATGAGGACTGAAACTGTACTCCATAAAAGAGCATGTGTGCAATAGGGCAATGGTATATCATCGAGTATTCTCCCAACCTTAAGGTACAGTGATCTCAGATTTTCATTAACAAACAGCAGGGATTCTGATAGAACACACATGCACACACACACACACACACACACACACACACACACACACACACACACACACACACACACACACAGTTGCCCACCGCAGAGGTACAATGGACAAAGTCCCCATACTAAAATGCTTTAAAGACAATACAGTGAGTTTTGACATTTGCTGTATTTCCTAGTGCTCACAGTTTGCTTTCTGGCATTGTGGGGCTAGTACTTCTGAAAGGGAAACTGTTATCTCTAGAGGTATGAGAGTGATGTGGAATACTTTCAGTTTCTAATCATTATTTTATGGGAAGAGGTGTATGGTAAGCGATATTGTGACAGCTGGTAGTCCACTCCATTTTGTCAAGAAACGTAAAGCTCTTATTATCAGTATTTTATACATGCAAAAATACTTTTAATTCAGCGCAAGAAGTAACACAGCATAACATGATGGATTTAAGGGGAGACAGTATGATAATAGTGATGTCATCTCAAGGGTAGTTACTAAACACTGGCATGTTTTGAAAGGGAATACTGCAGTAGCCAGAGAGGGTAATGATGATGACAAGAGGTAAGTATCTTAGATTTTATTTCATAATAAAATAGAGTGCCTGCAGGTACAATAAATATAATTACAGTAGAAAATAACCTTTTCCTTACCCTGACCAATACTTGCATATACATAAATCCATCTCACCCTTTATTCATCCAGACATGAAACTTGCCCACTGTAGAGCTAATGGGTATATATATATATATATATAAGTCCCCTTCTAAAACCCAAAAGCTCATTTACTCGACTTTCAAAAGACTGAGACAAAAAAAAAAAAATCCAGAAGACCAACTGCTTAGAAGACCGACATTTCACTACAGGTAAGTAACTGCTTGGCCAGCATATTCACCCTTACCTCCATGGTAGTACAATCTCGGAGTTGGTATATTTAGTTGGGGGTGTGTGAAGGCACAGCCCCCCACATGGGTGGGTTTTCTTTGCTTTGGTTTTAGTTTGTTTGCTGGATTGGCCAAGTGGTTACTTACTTCGTTTCTCTGTCTTTTGAAAGTCAGGCAAGTGAGCTTTCGGGTTTTAGAAGTAGACCCATTTTATTTATATATATATATATATATATATATATATATATATATATATATATATACACACACACACACACACACACACACACACACACACACACACACACACACACACACACATGTACGTGTGTATATATTAGGATGGTGCAGTGGTGCAGCAGTTGCACTGTCACCTCACAGCAAGAGGTTTTCCAGTTCAATTCTTGGCTGGGGTACCATCTGTGTGGAGTCTGCATGTCCTGTCTGCATTTGTGTGAGTTACCTCTAGGTGCTTCGGTTTTCTCCCATATTACAAAGACGTGCATCTGAAGCATTTATCCCTTGGCAACCGCTGAAAAGTGGCTTTGTTCCAAGTCAGACTTTCCAGGTAAACAAATGTTAAATAAATAAGAATAAAATAAATAAAATAAATGTGTATGTGTGTGTGTGTGTGTGTGTGTGTGTGTGTGTGTGTGTGTGTGTGTGTGTGTGTGTGTATGTATATATGTGTGTGTGTGTGTGTGTGTGTGTGTGTGTGTGTATGTATATATATATATATATATATATATATATATATATATATATATATATATGGATCTAAGACACTTGCTCGAAAAAGCAAGTGTTCAAATCCATATATACCGATCACAGTTTAACGAAAACGCTTTAATCGAAAAAGCGCTTCCGTTAAACTGTGAAAAAAAAAACAAAATCACTAATTAAATGTTTTTGCAGGGGGGCTTCACTCCCCTGCACCCCCCAACGTGGGGGGCTGTGCCCCCCACACCCCCCTACTTAAATATTCTCACTCCAAGGTCGCACTACAGTGGAGTAAAGGAATATTCCCTTACTCGCACCACAATGATCCGGCACACCACTCACACATACCCGAAATTGCTGTTTCGATGAACAGCAATTTCGGGTATGTGTGAGCACGAATTTGGCTTTCGGTGAAAGTTAAATTTGCGCAAGTGTCCGGGTTCCACATATATATATATATATATATATATATATATATATATATATATATATATATATAGTCCGTTTGTGCAAGTGAAAAAAATACTAGTGCAATGATGGAATATCTGAACATGGACAATGTATTTTAAAACCTGGTACACCAAATGATTTAGCCAAATATGTTGAATCAGAAGAACATTTGGCTACAGAATGTTAGAAATTGTAAAATAAATTGTAGCTTATGTGAGGATTATGAAACCTATTGGTGACAGATCATTTTAAATACATATAATGGTAAATGAATCCACTCTGCGGGATTTTTAATGATCGTATAGGATTTGGGTGAAGCCTAGATGATTACATGTCAGCATGATGAGCAGCAGCACTAATTGCATATGAATATAAGCACGTTTTCATGGCCAGCAACAGTGTTGGCAGCCACAAAAATGTGTTTAGCTGCACAAGCACATGCAGTCAACAAGCAACCTTGCCTATGGGCAAACCTGTTAAGTGTGCTTGCGTGAATAAATGAAAAAGCTACATAGGGCAAATAATGTAAGCTGTACAGGCAGGGAAAGTGTACTGAGTGTAATGTGCACATTAATGAAACATATGAATACAGAAATAAATAATATGGTAGAGGAAACGGCAAGGGCAACTACAATACATGGGTTACCAGACAGGAAAGGTGTAGTGAGGATGAGGTGCACAGAAATCAAAGAGATGTATACAGAAAGGTTCCCTATTACATCTTCAAAGACGAGCTTACCCGAATACGTAAATGCCAACACGTCTTCATCAAACTGCGTAAACATCGATCGTCCTGAAGAGCGAAATCAGAAACATAGAATTGTCATGGTTGGCCCTTCCGTGGTATAGCTCTGTAAGTTAAGTGTGTGATAGTTACGCACCTTAGGGTTAGGATGCGGGTTAAGGTAAGTGCATAGATGGTAATGTATACGAGATTTAGTGTAGGGTTGTGTTAAGTGTATGTGTGTAGATTATTTATTTTGTTTGGGTATAGCTTGTCAAGGTAAGTGTGCAATAGTTACGGACCTTAGGGTTAGGGTGCGGGTTAAGGTAAGTGCATAAATGATGGTATATACAAGATTTAGTGTAGGGTTAGAAGTAGGGATTAGTTTAGGGTTACAATTAAGGTTTTATTTAGTGTGTATGTGTTTATTTAGTTTGTGTGGGTAAGTAGTATTTAGCAGGTGGTGGGGTGGGACAACTATGACAGTTCGAGCTTTTGAATTTCACGGTTTAGGGCATTCGGTGTATTCGTGGTTCGCGGAGTATGTGTCGGTGTTTATGTATACGGTTATTAGAGCTTTCAATATAGACCCATACAGAAATATGTAAGAAGCAACAGTAAATGTTCAAATTCTAGTAAGGTAATTGATGTGAAGGTGCTTATGTCACAAAGTAAATTTTGTAATAATAGAATTTTTGCAATACATATGTCAGAATAATTAATGGTAGTCACAGTTCCTGAGCAAATATAGGTAAAAAAAGTCAAACATGATGTTCTAGGATATGAAATATACACAAATTAACATTCTAACAGAGGGGAATTACATGACATATGAATGTCATTAAGATGTTGAGTTGAGATGACAGTTCACAAGGAACATACAATACATATATACATTATGGGGTATTTACATACTGTGCATTTCATCAATATAACATGTTGGAAAATAGGAATGGCTTAGAAGTCACAATCTTCCTTTGCAAGAATCAAGCCCATTCCATCAATGTTACCATTGACCTATGTATTAACTGCTGTCACCACAGAAATAGGCCTAACACATATATGAGGAGGAACACCCTTGATGGGAATTATGTACTTCAGTATTCTAATGTTATGCATCCATATGTAGGTGTGTGTGGCATCACAAATGTTGGAGCAGAGTGTGACATATGAAGTACCCTTGTGTAAGGCACTCCTGCCTGACACTATTGTGCAGACAGATAAGAACAGATGCGTACAACACACTATGATTCAGTGTATTCCCCAATGTGTGTGTATTGTTGGCATGTTTCACATGAGGTAGTAATGGGTATTGTTACAAACAAATGAAATTTATATGTGAATTAAGAAAGGATCCCTGATAATGAGTGTGATATCAGCATGTCAAACAGATGGCAATTAAATGAGTATGCTCATATGCACATAGTTGTGATCATTCCTATATCAATGTCCCATGGACAAGGAAGTTTACTCTGTATGTTTGTACACAAACCACTCAAAAACTTTAGTGCACTTGTGTACACTACAGTACTCATTGCATGTGCCACAATAGCACTCATTAAGACATTGGCAGAACAAATGTCTACTGCTATGAAATCCAAAGCTGCATTCACATGTGTTTGTGCAACATATCAAGGGATATAAGATTGATGTGATGTAATGTTTGTTGTGTGACTTCAGTACATTCACACAAAATAAAAGCCTATGCTAGAACTGAACATCAAGCTGTACAACTCCTCTAACTAACAATACAGCTTTTAATCACATGTGCCATAGTGGAACTGTTATTACAACTGTTGAATTCCACATATGTGAAATCCTTCCATCAGCTGTACTTTATTTCTCCATAATTTTTATGTGCTAAAATGGCTGGGGGTATCCTCTGCCTCTCTATATGAGCAAGGTGTAGTTGTGGGGGATATCTTTCCTGCAGAACAGTTAAAATCAGAAATGCTTACTGTCACTCAATGCTGGTTTGGAACACTTGCCTAAGCATTGAGAAAATCCACACCATAGTGGCATCAATGAATGTGCCACAGTATAAGTCCATTGTAATATGTGAGGTTATGTGAAAGCATTGTATCATGTGTATGAATCAAAGAATATGTATCCCTGTAATTATTTAGATAGAATCATTACTTACTTATCACTGCAACCACATTTCAAACAGGAGAAATAGCTGTTTTCGAGGCTGTATGGCTGTTTCTCCTGTTCGAAATCTGGTTGCAATAATATGTAGTATTCTAAAATGCTATGTTTTGCAAGGAAACCACAAATTTTATGAGGAGAACAGACCAAAAAATGGTAGGAGGTAAAAATGTGGACATTCTGTGAAAACCTGTAGAGTTGAGAGGTATGTTGCCCACGTGTGTCATAGTTATAATGTGGTAGTAGTTAACATTCTTGAAACAAACTGTGTACCAGCACTGATTTTGAAATAGGTTTTGGTCTTTGAATAATTCCAGACATCTCTGTACACATGGGACCACTTGTCTACATTAAAAAAACAATGTGTGTATGTTTCTGCTGAGCAGAGGTTCAAAGAAAGACTTCTGTAATATAAAGCTACAAGAGTATGACAGCTGCTGTAATCATATGCCACCCATGAATACAAAATGTGATCATTACTCCTCTTCCTGCCTCATACACAATGTGACAGACTAATAATAAGTAGGTCAGATACTCCTTTTAAGATTAACAGAAATATTTTCAGCAAAACATAAGGAATTATCGCAGGTTCAAAATGTGGTTGTGATTTTATGCTAGTACCAAAGAATCTTGCTGTATGTCAGACATCATTATCTGAAACTAGTTATAAGCAAACCCACATGCAGCCCCATGCTGTTGTCACTGTGATGGTAGAACAGCAATTATTTACAATATGGCTATAATCCTGAATTAGAACACATGCCTTACTTAGGCAGCAACATACATTATATCATCTCATATCATCATTCCTGAGGAGGTGTCTCACTACACCTGCTATGGAATGACAAGCTATTAAAATGGCAGCATCAGTCATCAATAAAGCCTTTCCAAAGGAAATGCATAATAAGCTCTTGTAACAGGAAACAACGTATACACATGAACATAGCACATGTAGGCCCCAACACTGTTAACAACATGTACACTGATTGTAAGCAGTGAAGTTAAGATTTGAAATATAGAGCTAACATATGAAGGCTAATGAAGGTTTGCTGAAACACAAGCTCAGCTAAATATTTATTTGACAATTATGACACTGCACAGTTCTATGAATGACATCAATGTGTATTACCTTCATGTTTCTGCTAAAAAGTGGCTGCACGGCAGAAGCACATTGTATAAATATACATCATATATGTATTTGCAGTCTGTTCTGTACTGTAAGAGGGAAAACACACTTACAGAGAGTCATCTCTGTATTCAAACTCCCTACCTATATACTCAATCTATACACAAGTGTATTGTATGCATTCACCACAGGAGACGTCTGTCTACTTTGAGACACACTGCATCTTTATAAGGATGACATAATCTCTGTCATTTAAAGAGGATGTGTGTGCATATATTACTTTTACAGCTTTGTGAAACTGTAAATGCTGTAAATGTTCTCAGTGCTAAGATGTATAAGACACTCCTGCATCCATTTACATTTACACACAAATACACAGTATCAGGAGAGTCTCACTGCTGTATTCAAACTCCCAACCTATCAACTGACAAAATCTACACAAAAGTATATTATATGCACATGTTACAGGAGAGGTCTGACTTAAGTGGTGTGAGAGTGCATTATTGAAATGATGACCTCATCAGTGTGTTGCAAACAGGATGCACTTTTGGACATAGTGAAAAAGTGATGCGGGATTGATCTATCCATAAGCTGGTGTCAAATGAGCACAGCAGTTGAATTAATCCTCTGGTTATGCTATGGACCCACCATCACACACACACACTAGTTTATTGTTGTGAGATTAGAACGTCCTACCTCTCTATGTATATAATCTAGAGGGAACAGTACTTAATCCAAGCAGTACCTCAAAAGTCTGAGTTCTGTAATGTGAGAGTGTATTTTATAGAGGATAACATCAGTACTGTGTTGCAGAGAACATGCTGTTAAGAGAAGGTTCTGACATTGCTGTGGACTCTCCCTGCATTGTAAAAGTTTCTCCAGGCTACTACTTTATTGAGGTCTTCAGTAGTTAAGATCTTCTTTACACCACTCCATACACATACGTTGACTGATGTGAGATTAGAACCCCCTCCCTTTCTAGATATACAATCTAGAGGGCACAGTACTTAATACAAGCACCACTGCAGAGGTCTGCCTTCTGTACTTTGAGAGTGCACTTTCTAGAGGATAACATCAGCATTGTGTGTTGAGATGGTGATGTTAGGAGAAGGGTCTGACATTCATCTGGATTCAACCTGAGTGTAAAAGTTATTGAAGCCAGCAGCAGTTAATGTCATGTTTACACAACTCAATACACATATACACACACACACACACACACACACACACACACACACACACACACACACACACACACACACACACACACACACACACATTTTGACTGTTGTGAGATTTAAACCCCTTTCTATCTAGAGGACACAGTACTTAACACAAGCACCACTGCAGAAGTCTGACTTCTATAGTGTGAAAGTGCACTTTATAGGGAATGATCAGCATTGTATTGCTGAGAAGATGATGCTGGGAGAAAGGTCTAACATTGATGTGGACTCACGTTGCAGTGTAAAAGTTTCTCTGGGCTACTGTTTTATTGACGCCAACTGCACATAATGGGATATTGACATAGTATATACACAGGGATATTAACATAACAGTATACACATAGAGACACACAAGTTGATTGCTGTGAGAATAGAACCTCATAACTATCTATCTACACAATCTAGAGAACACCGTTTTTAATGTAAGCACCACTGCAAAAGTCTGACATTTATAGTGTGACAGTGCAGTGTAGACAGGATTAGCTTCTCATTCTGCCAGAGAATATATTGTGATGTTGAAGGTTTTGTTTAAATCCATATATGTGGATAGGAAGGAGTAAGTACAGTGTTATAATCAATAATAAATACATACTGCTGACTTAAGTCAGCCATGCTGTCATTAATGCGTATTGCATAAATGAGACTGACATTAGCCTGTGTTGTATACATGAGACACACAGACTTGTCAAACACAGGATGGACACTGAGGCAGTCATGGATCATCAGGTTATGATGATGATTTGTAAATCTTAATAAATGGTAGTGATATTAGCAATGGTATGTGCTCATGCATGAGCAATGTGGATTGTCAGTGTCAAGCAATACTTAATGTTTCAATGCAGTAGGGATAAACCATTAAGTATGTGTACCAAGGCTCTATGTGATTGTTTATCATTTGTGTCAGTGCTGCAGTTTAGACCCAACTGCCCAGAATGAAGTGGTCAGTTAACCTCACAGCTCACTGCATTTCACATAAATACATTAAGCAGTTTCCATGTAATGAAATAATATAATCCGGTAACAATACTTCATTCTGTTCAAAATCTCTTCCTAAAGCTCAGTGCTGAGAAACGTATTTGCGCGGATGTTGGCAAAGTGTTAGTGCATGTGTGATTATACTTTGATGTGTTGAGCCTAAACTGTAAAGTATCGGTGTTCAGTGGTATCATTGGTGCTCCTGGCCAACCTTTGCACAAATAAGGATCAGGAAATGTTATGATCCTGATTACATTTCCAACAGATGTTTTATTCTAACAAGTTCCATACATATGCTTCTCATGTTGTATTATACCTTTCGATGTTAGTGCCAAAGCTCAATTCAGAAATTAAGTGTTGTGTTTGCCTTACCCATTTACATGACACTATGCAGTCAGCAAACAGAGTTCTGTGCTAAAGGAAAAAAGTGAAAACTTTAATCTGATTAGCCTTCTGTGGCACAAGGCGTAAGGTCACTGAGCTAAATGAAAAAGCAGTCATGAAGTAGAGATCAACTCCAGTATGCATATCATTTTACAAAGGGTGTCTGAATGATTAGTATAATTACTTTTGATAATGACATTAAGTATACACAGGAATGACTATCATAAATACATTGCCTGGCCAAATTCTGTCAATAATGGCTAATGAAATAATCATTCATACCTATTGCATATGAGACTTGCTTCAAGGGAAATCACACGTTAATTGGGTGTACAATGCAGTGTAAGGCAAAAACTCACCAGATTTTGCAATAGCAACAAGCCACCAAATGGCTGCATTCTTTCTCTCCATTTCTCAGCACCACCACTGGAGTTCCCCAAGGATATATCTTAGCATTTTTATCAATGAATTCCACTCTACTCTAACCCACAGTACAATCATCCAATATGCAGATGACTCCACTATCATCTGAACTGCTAATTCCTCACCCAAACTCCTAAAACTAACCCAATCAGCTCTCAGCTCCACCAAAACATGGATGGCTAATAACCACCTTGCTTTAAACCCTAAGAAAACCAAATTAATGCTATTTACCCCAAGAAGTCCACCTCTGTAAATAAAGATTTTTTCACTGTTCTCTCCCAAGATAACACTACCATCAAGTTAGTCTCATATACAAAACTCCTAGGTGTCACCCTGGATCAACTTCTAACTTTCAATTTGCACATACACAGCAACATAAAAAAAACCACTCCAAAAACTAGGTACACTATACCGTCATAAGACTTTCCTAAATTATACCTCAAAACTAGCCATTGCCTCTTCCTTCCTGCTCCCCTCACTTTTCTATGGTGCTCCCTTCTTTACCAACATACAGGCCAATCTTAAATCCAAACTAGATTCATTCTATAATAAAATTGCCAAGTACATCACAAATAGGCAACATCTATCTCACCACTGTACCTCTCTTCGACTATTAAACTGGCTGGAACTTCCACATCATCTTACTTGCATACAACTAACAACTGCCCACAAACTAATATTCAGTCCACCCACTTGCCCTTCTCTTTCTTCTCTTTTCACTCTATATCACCCTAATAGACCTCTCCGTTCTGAAAATCAAATGCTTTTACAACTAGGAAAACCTATTCTTTCCACTGGCCAAAGGTTCCACTCCATTTTCACTGCTAGATTATGGAACTCACTCCCTCCCCAGCTCAGATCCACTAGAAATGCTTCCCTCTTCAAAAACTCTTTCAGACATCTCTCCTCAAAATGGCTATGTTCATGTGAAACTGTCTCACAAGCTATAACCTGACTTGTCCTCTCTCCTGCTATTCCGTTGCCTCAGTAAAATAAGTACTGTTTGACTATACTAAAATTGTATACTGTGAAACCTTTCTTAGTATTCTATTATGTTGTACCAACTATGTAAAAGTATGCATTGTTTAAATCATTGTACTGCTATGCTAATGTATGTTTTACTGACTGCTTGAACTACTGTAATGTTTGTATTGTTCTTTGTGGAGCTTTTCTCGGGCCTCCACAGAAAATGGGTACCTGTTGGCCCAGTGGATCTTCCCGGTAAACAAATAAATAAATAATTTGAAATTCCATTTAGCATCACACCCTATACTTGCTTATTGCCAGACCTCATGCAAATGTTAAAGACTACAATTGATAAAAGAGAAGGGGGCTTAAACAGATACCTAGGCAACGCATTCTCAGCAAAGGCATTTATAAAAACAGGAAGTAAGAGTTTCACTTAATGCTGGATTCAAACCATTGTCAATATGAAGAATTAAGTTAATAGACGTGATCATTATCTCAGCACACAACAAAGAAAACATTACATCACCCATCTGACAATGATATCTTTGAAGGAACAGTTGATAACCTGTTCAGCCAATGGAAGATGTAGGCATTTTTCATCAACAAAGTAATGGCAGTATTAAAATGCCATAAGATGACATTTATATCCATCAGCCTAATGAATAGTCAACAGTACAAAGGGGTGAGAAAGGGTGAAGATAGAGACAGATATAAAGACACACATGAAAGGGTGGTGTTATGGGTCATTAATGCACATCTGTATGGTGTGTCCTCATTATTCATCTGTCATGCTCTGTATCATTAGCTGACGGCTCTGGGGATCAAGGAGCTGTAGGAGAGGCAAAACATGACTAAGACATGGGTAGAATAAGAGTGGTTTAATAATTCTTCCTTATGGGCATGGATGTCTTTGCAAATGCTTTTTGCAACATTATTCCTAATCTGTTTCTTGATAATTTAAGGTCTTAACTGGATAAAAATTAAGATATGTGTCATGACAACACATATAGGAGTACAGTGTCACAGTAAGAAATACTGTGGCATACATCTGGAATCAAGGTCTTGATGTTATGGTGAAAAATGGCACTTCAGACAAGTGACATATGTTAACATTCCACAGAGGAAGTTGCACTTAGATACAGCCAATCAAACTGTTAGATTAACTAGTGCCATTTATTTCCTTTACTCTGCCTTTACCTTGTATTCTGATAGTGCAGCATGTTTAAGCAAATTTGAATGAGGATAAGTGAATAACTGCAGGTGATAGCAACAATTGACCAGGTTTTGCCATAGAACATGAAGAGCCATTCCCTCACTCAGCATTGCTGTGTGATGCCAATGTCCATGCAAATGCCTGAGGGGTAAAAAAGTGAAGGCTTCCTTACGGGCCATGTCTGGATATGTGTGTCGAGTATCATTCTATTTTTTGACCAGATTAAATGTGTGAAAAGGGGGTTGTCAGGAAAGTGGTTAAATGGGGGGAGACAGAGCAGAGGACACAGGGGAAGGAATAGAGGAATTTGCAGGGAGGTAGTGGGAGAAAACCATACCTAGCCACTTCTTAACAACATAAATGTAGAAGTGTAGACAGCATTTGCTGAATTTGGGCGGTCATCACACAAAGAGTAGGTGACAACAGCAGAATAACATTGTAGAGCCATCTTTACCAAATCAAATGTGTCAAGAAGACAAATAGGTGAACTGGAGAGCTATGTACAGGTTATTTTTTTGGGCAGGTTTCTATTTTTTTACTTGTTTTACTTTCAAAGAGAGAAAATGTTGGGGAAGGGGGCTTGGGAATGTGAGGGTTAGATAGGTAGGTTAGGTGGGGAAGCAGGCACAGGCATACAGGACAAACAAGACATACAAAGATGGTGATAGAAGCAAATGTTGGGGGACACCATGATTGGGGATAGGTAGGGGACATCGGAGGTGCACCCACATCAGTCTTGAGAAATGTTAGACTCTAGTCCTCATCCTCAGCACTGTCATCACTTTCTTCTGTCTCAGATTGCTGTGTCAGTATTCAATGTGGCATTGTCTTGGCAATATGATAAAGCACCTTTCCTACACAGCTGATTAAATTATTAAGGCTCCTTTCCATAATACCCTCCATCTACCCTGTCAGCTATTGGCAAGTGACAAGATCATCACCTCCACTAATACTACTCCCAAAGGGTACCAGTACACCAGCTGCTAGGGCAGAGCTACCTGATGCAGATGGGATAAGTAGGGCAGGGGTTGTGGAGGCAGTGCTGACAGCTTGGGACCCTGATGTGCTGGGTGTCGGTGCTGCAACCTGTGGAGGGATGGCGTGCTGATCCACAGTGGTCGGTTTACTTCTCTGGACTGCATGTCAATTTTTGTAAGCAGAAATGTATGACAAGATAACATTTTTAAGCTATATAAATACCCCAGTCCCAAGTAAAAATGAAAGAGAAATGATGGGGTGAGAGAAAAAAGAGAGAGAATTAGATCGATGGCATATCACATGACTATATAATTTTAGACAATTTAGTCATGATTAACCTGTCTATGGAACTTTGCTACATAAAGGTATGATGGGAAGATCTTACCCTGTTGTACCATTAATCAGTTGCACTGCTATGATATTATGAATACAACTATGTATTACAGTATTGCTGTACTGCATATAATTACAAGCATTATTAGGCTTACAGTAGGACCTGATGCATACGTCCTCAGTGTCTGACTGAGTGACTTAACCTCTCTTTGGTGCACCTCCCTGTTCACTGCAATGTCTACAGCAGCTGTACAACAGAGAAAAAGAGAAGAGACTTGAAAGCATATTGAATAACAGTCTTTGTTGTGTCATGTATTCTATATCATTTAATGCTGATGGGTCAGTATAGTTACACAACTGAGGGATGGCAACAGTTCAAAACTCATTCTCCCATCAGCTAAGGAGGTACTTCTTGTGCCAGGTCTCTATAGTGGTGATGACAATTATCTCCAGTGTGTGGGATGACTGGTGGATTGACTACAGCCTTGGCTAATCTGTTCCAAGCCTCACCATTATACTGAGACCTATAGTCCCCCTCCAGCAACCTATAGCTGTAGTGTTTCATAAGGATTCTTCAACACCCCACCTCTGTGCTATAAATTCAGCACCATCATCTCTCACACCAGCCATACCTGAAGAAGTCAAGCAGCAACTCTAATTCTGAACTGGTGCCAAGTTCCAATCTCACATTTCACAGCTAGTATGCAAACATGCACAATTATGCCAACTGCATTTGCATAAAATAAAGCACAGAGAGGCATTTGCAAACAAAGAGGAAGGTATTGTATCACTCAACAATGAAACAATGCAGATGTGAATCATGGCAGTGAGATTTGCCATGCATGATGCACAACCTTTTCTTAATTTTTCAGATAGTCAACACTGACATGCTAAATGGCTTCTATTGTTGTCCCTCATGGTTTAGATGTTAAAAAAGTTGACTTGGCACATAACTTTCTGGAATTACATGCTGTAAAAATTTAGTTGACCAATGTGGGAATCAAACTTAAGGAAGAAATAATGCATAAATGTCAAGCAAAGTGATTATTTTTCAGTGCTATAGGAGAACTCCCTTTCAACCATGTTCATTATAGATAAACTACATTCAGTATGAATAGTGTTGTTACTGCAGTTGCAGAGCTGGTTGAGGCTGCCTGTAGCCATCATAAGGACAGTAGGGTTCCTAGAGGTGCTCATTGGAGGCCTACTGATTACATTTGACCTGATGCTGTTGTGGCACATTCTGACTTGCATGACTGCCTCAACCATGTGGGTGATTCATTGGATAGGTTTCACACTAAATTGGGCAGTGTCTAGGATGATGGAGGGCCATCATCCACACATCCATAGAGCTGCAACATCCTTTGGTTTTAGCTTACATGACTGTGCCAGATCCTGCTGTCATAGCAGCACTACATCCACTGTTCTCTCAGTGACTGAGGCATCAACACCCAGATATAGTAGGTCACTGGTTTATGGTCCTGGAAGGAGTCATGAAGAGAGCTCATCCAGCAGACATTGCTCGTATTCAGGTAGAACCCCACTTCAAATTGGGGATGTAGAAGTGGCAGGGCAACCCTGGCAGATGCAGTTCTCATATTTGGGAGTGACAGCACTGAACTGACAACTCTACCATGGATGTTTCCCACCTGTTTGACATGCCAGGATGTAGTGTTAGCACAAGGCTTGATTGTGTTCATGCAGACTGTGAAGAAAATAGGTACTGCCAGCACAGCTAGCTGTAATTTTGCAAATAATTATATGCCATATGTGAATATCAAACTAATTTATATAAGATGTTTTTGTTACAAATGTATTAGAACTTTATGTCATGTGTATATCAAATGGCGCTGTACATATGTTTGTGTTGAAAAGGTATCTGTAAAGTGCTTAAAATGTATCCACAGTGTGCCCTACTGGAAGAGAACAGAAATGTATGTGCAATATTGTAACTGTTTTAATGTAAATGTTAACAGAGGAAACCAGAGGGTTAACCTCAGTCCAGCAAACTTTAGAAAAATACCTGAAATTGAATTACTTTATAGGCTAGGCCATAATGATGCTTCAATACAGGTAGAGATACAAAGTCTGTACTAGGAAACTTTCTATATATTCTTTGGGGTGAACTAATAGCTATTTTGGAAGCATGAAGTAATGCAATTGTTTTATGACTTTCAGCACCTGCTAAAGATCTGAACAAAAGACCTTGTCTATGTTTTTTTACAGGTAGTTGCTAAAAGCTACCAGCTGACAGCAATGGGGTTTTGCCTGGGAACTAGAAGTCAGATGACCAGAAATGATGTCATGCTGCAAGCTATTCCAGCAGTAATATTTTAGATATTATTTTGAGAAGTCTCTGAGTGAGACAGAGCATTCTACATTCTGTTTTGGACCTAAAAAGAAGAAGAACCATTCACCACACCTGCCTTGTTTTAGGTAAATCATGGTATAGTAACTCTCTTAGATCCATTCAGGAATATGGCAAAGCTTAGTTTGAATTTTGTTTTTCTTTATTTGTGTAAGCTTGTACTGCAATATTATTTTAAATATTTTCTAGGTTTTGAACTCTGATGTCACTGTCATTATAAATTTAGTATTGTCTTGTTCTTTTATTATTTAATATATGTAAACCTTTCATTATATCTTATCTGTGTAGAGATATTTAAGTTCTGAGAGTAGTTGCATATTTATTTAGTGACACTGTGTTAACAGCATTGCTCTTGGTCAGACTACCATTTGTATTAATATTAATATTAATATCACACAGTAAGATTGGACACCCTTTGTTAAGGGCCTTGAGGTAGCTGGCAGGAGTGACTGGTGGCAGTGATAACTACCGGATAGTCTGGGCAGAAGGGAGCATAGCTAGTAAACCTGTGCCTGCCTTTCCCGCGTGTGCATGTGTGTGTGTGTGTGTGTGTGTGTGTGTGTGTGTGTGTGTGTGTGTGTGTGTGTGTGTGTGTGTGTAAATCAAACCTCAAAGAGTGTGTGTGTCAGCTACTTGGGCAGAGACACGAAGCACTGGATGGACAGAGAGGGTGCTGAAAGACTTGGCTTGGTCACTCAGCTGAGATATCAACTCTATAGCTGTGCCAGTGGGGAGTCTTATTGAGGATCTGGAGAAAGAAGGAAAAACCAGCCCTGGACTGATTGTTGTCTCCATGTGCTCTTAAGGGAAACTGCACTTGATGCAGAGAGCTGCACATCTGGAAATACCCCCCACTGTTGCCAGTGGTGAGGATTGAGCTCCTTGAATACTGGTTGGCAGTGGTTGGTTGTCACACAGGCACATACGCATTTAAAAACTGCTCACACTGACCCACACACTTCAAGCTAAGAAAACCTTAATGTTGATTGGGATACATCTCCTGTTAGTCACCCTGAGATATTTCCTACCTTATTGAATGTTCTTTCTTTCTTAGTCTCACACACACACACACACACAACCTTCATATGAATTGTAAATGTAAAATATAATTCATGTAATAACTTATGAAACTGTTCGTTAAAATTTCCAATTAAAAAAATCACCTTTCTTGATAATACCTATTATATAGTGTATTAACTTCTCATTATATTTTGATTGATTTTCTTTTCTATTTATATAATAGTTTAAGACAAGTCTTTTATCATTTAAATATAAAAATTATTAAACATATATATCGAATAAAAATATTAAAATTATCGAAATACTGTTCTGAATTTTCATTGTTTAAAACAGGAAAACCTCACCAAAGAACATAACAATATTAAAAATAAAATATGAGGTTAACGTGACATAAACAACAGTGCATGATTTACATAAGTCTTATGTTACTTATAATATAAAATTAATTTATATATTATTTGTCCAAAAACACTGATGCAAAAGGCAGTGTGGAGTGGAAATGAAAATTATATCACCCATAATGCCATATTTATTTTAGATGAAAAAAGTATATATTATATATACCTTTCTTAAAATTGTATACTTGAATTGTGCATATATTTATACTTATTTATTAGTTTAACTTTTAGATCCTTGAGGCCTTATCTATTAGTATGGGTTTAATACTTATATATTCGTTGAGCCCTGGAGGGGTATTTGATCTTAACAATAATTGCCATCTCATTTCTTTCTGCAACAAAACATTTTTAATATTACCCCCCCTAGTGTCCATTTTAATAATTTCCAAAATTCCAAACTTAAAATCTGTAAAACTTTCACATTCCAAAGAATGTTTAAACAAAGCATTTGTCTCCTTTCTCCTTTTAATATCGTGGGTATGTTCGTAAATTCTCTCTCTGAGAGTCCTCTCAGTTTTACCCACATAAAACGAATCACATTTAGAACAAGTAGCCAAATATACCAACATCCTGCTCCTACAGTTACCTTTACAGAATGTTATCTTACTTTTTAAACCATTCTTAAGTGTGATTTCTACTAATAAATTAATGTATGCACACTGCCTGCATCTACCACATTTTGTGGTACCTTTCTTTTGGTCGTTATTTTTTATCTCGGCCTCAAAGATTCTTTTGAAGTTTTTTGCAGTTTTATATGTAAAATTTGTTTTTTTTCCAACCACTTCGTAAATATCTTTATTAGTTTTAAAAATACTCCAATTATTTTTTATAATCCCAGTAAAATAATCTGAGAAGCCATTATATTCAACTATACATGCACTTTTATAATCAATGTTTTCATCAGTGTTCGTATTGTTGGGGATAAATTTTTCACCTAATAATGGTTTAAATTTTATACCCCAACCCTGATATACTTCTGTTAAAATGTCACCTACAAATTGTATTGGATACCCCCTTTCTATAAATTTTTCCAATAAAAAGGAAAACTCTTTCTCCAAGTCTTGTTTTTGTGAAGTCATTCGTGCAATCCTTACAGCTTGGCCCTTAACTATACTTTTCTTTTGGTGTAGGGGATGTTGGCTGTTGAATTGCAAATAACTATTACACCACGTTTCCTTACGAAAAATATTAGATTTAAAACCACTAGTTGTCTTACTTAAGGTAATATCCAAGTAGTTTATATTTTGCTGTTTAATCTCATGAGTGAAGGATAAGAAGGTAGTAGTTTGATTTATATAAGACATAAATTCTTTTAAGTCATCTGGGGTATCTTCTTCCCATAATAAAAAGATATCATCTAAAAATCTGAGATATATTTTTATATTTTTCATGTATGGGCTTTGAAAAATGCTTTCTTCCTCCCATCCGAGAAGTACCATATTGGCATATATGGGGGCACATGCTGCCCCCATAGCTACTCCAGTGACTTGTTTATAGTATTCTCCTTGAAACGTTATGAAATTGTTGTCGAGGACCATTTCTGTCAACTCTATTAATAATTTTCTATTATCATCTGTTGTATTATAGTATTTGTACACACTGTTCTCAAAGTATTCAAACCCTTCATTTCTAGGAATGCAAGTAAATAAATCTTTCACGTCGATTGTCACCAATTTTATTGTTTCTGACCAAAGGTTGTTGGTGATTTTACCTAAAAAATCCCATGAATCTTGTACCAAATGAGTTTGATTTTTCACAATTCCTTTCAAATGGTAATCAATATAAACTGCTAGTGGTTGGGTTTTTGATCTTTTTGCTGACACTATAGGACGAAAGGGAGGTTTGAAAATATTCTTATGTATCTTAGGTATTGCAAAGATGTGTGGTATATGAGGATATGTTTGCTTTAAAAAGTTATATGTTTCCTTCCCAATTCTAGTATCTATCAGATATTCTTCCAACCAACTGTCAATTCTGCCATAGGCAATTTGAATCTCATTATATGATACTGTGGTGTAGGTCTTTTCATCCATTAATAATTCTGTTAGAATGTTGTTGTAAACTTCTTGACTAAAAATGACCATTCCACCACCTTTATCAGGTTGCATAAACCTCAAATTTGTATCCTTTATTAAATTTTTCATCAGTGTTGTTTCTTTTTCATTTAAATTCATGTTTTTATGCAACCTTTTAGATTTTTCATAAGTATCGTAAATGTCGTTGGTTACTATAGCCTCAAAAGTCCCAATCAAAGGGTGTAATGGGGGATTGTAAATACTACTTCTAATAGGACCTTGACCACAACCTGAGAGTTCGTTTTGTAATATATTTCCAGGTTGTCTCTGTTTACACATTAATTTCAAGTTGAGTTTTCGTAAAAATATTTTTAACTCCAATAAAATATTGGCTAGATCTCCACATGTTGTTTTAACAAATTTAAACCCCTTTGAAAATAAATCAAAGTGTAGTTTTTCCACTTTCAGATTTGTATAATTATGAATTTTAAATCCTTTGTATATCTGTGTTATACCATTTTCTTCAATATGTATTTCTTCTATCTCCCTCTCCTCCCTCTGGTTCTCCATACTGGTTCTCCCCCTTCCCTCTCCTCTGTAAAACCCTGTGGACCAGGATCCGAGGGGTTTCGTTGCTTGTTTGCTAGCCTTTCCGACCTTCGTGGTCCTAAAAAAGCTTCAATGTCCTCATGAAATGTATCTAATTCATCCAAGTGACTATTTCTTGTTTCAAACCTTTCCTGGATTTCTACCCTCCTATTTCTTCCTACTTCTTTATAATGACCATTTGTTACCTTATGTCTATTTTTTTCTTTTTGATTAATCTTGTTTTTCTGAAAGGGGAGTGGGTAACCAATACCTTTTTTATATTGTTCTCTATCTCTGGTCAATTTTCCTTGTTTTCTCAAATACACTTTCTCTATTTTTTCTTCCACTCTTTTTAAAATTTTCATATATAAATTTTCATAATCTTCAAACAACAAGTCCCTAACAATACCACTCTGACATTCATTCACTTCATCAAATAATTTTTTAAGCTTTACTTCGTTATATTTTATCAATTTAGACATCAATGCAAAACCACATTCGTCGAAAAAAGTTTGCAAATCATTTATCACATTCTCAGTATAGTGAATCCCAAAGGGGTATTTATAAAATCTGAGTCCCTGTGGGACTATTTTATGTGTCAAACATTTGTGCAAATAATTATTATCAATTTGTAAACATTTATATTTATGTAGTATTTTTTCAAAATAAAACAATTTATCCCTTAAAGTCATTTCCCGTTCATTCTCTTTATTGTCTGGACATTCATTGTAGTCGCCATTATGAAAATTGGCATTTATTGTTCCGTCAAAGGAAAATACTTTATCTAAAATGTTCTTGTAATTGTCTTTACTATGTCCGCCATTAAGCATCCGGCGCGTTTTAATAGTATTTACTGCCGTGGAAGAAGTATGTGAGCTAACTGAAACAGTACCTTTCTGTGGTTGTTTGATTTTATCGCCACCACCGGCTCTGTTTCCTTCCACTTGGTTATCTTCCACGATGTTAACCTGGATATGTGCTCCGCTAGGCTCCCCTTCAAATGATTGCCCATGATTTCGCGCTTCTGGTCCTGCCCCGGTCTTCTTACCACCATAACTCCGAACCTCAGAGCGTGGAGATGACGTTAAAGGCTGCGCTACTTGATGACCAACGGTGCCTATGTTCTTCCTTCTCACGGTTGCCGGTTCCTCTTGCGAAAAAAGTTCTATCAATTTAGTGAGATCTCCTCGCAATGTTGAGATCTCTTCTCTCAAACGGGAAACTTCCCTTTGAGTATCCAAAATGTTTCCACTTTGATTGAACGGAATGTCCAGACCTACCATGGTAGAATCGTTCAAAGTTTGTTCCATTTTTCAGGCACCAAAACTCTTAAAACGATTAAAAATTGTAAGTCCCAGGAACTGTGTAATTTCCGTAAGGAAGATTTGGTCACGTCTCACACGGAAAGTATGAAACAACACTCAAAAGATATGTAGAAATCCAATAAACCATGAAAGTAAAACTCCGCGTGTTCAGACCACAATCTTCTTTAATGAACAAAAAGTAAAATTCAGTAGATTCAGCGCTATCGTCTGCTGCAAGCAGACTTCATCAGAATAATGAATACACAGTGCCTCTCTTTTTTATATTCTTGTTTTAAAACAATTTACTACATAATTATTGTAATTAATGGTTAATTGAATCTGTGAATTGGAGCAATTATTACACAAGTACTCCGTAAATGCATCTCTTCCTTGTATGGTCATGCCACAAAGAGCAGGAAGTGTATGTAAACAAAAATCTTTGAAATGCATACTTTTCTAAATGCTTTGCGTTCTGCTATTCCGAAATTTCTTTCCTTTCTTTTCCATACAAGGCAAATTAATGCACAGGTTAAATTAGTTACACACTCTTCTATTTTCGTTTATAATATATAATATAATGTAGATGTGTAAATATGGAATATAAATACATGTTCACTTAATAAATAATTAAATATATACTATACTATATATAAATATATATGGACAAACAATATATAAATTAATTTTATATTATAAGTAACATAAGACTTATGTAAATCATGCACTGTTGTTTATGTCACGTTAACCTCATATTTTATTTTTAATATTGTTATGTTCTTTGGTGAGGTTTTCCTGTTTTAAACAATGAAAATTCAGAACAGTATTTCGATAATTTTAATATTTTTATTTGATATATATGTTTAATAATTTTTATATTTAAATGATAAAAGACTTGTCTTAAACTATTATATAAATAGAAAAGAAAATCAATCAAAATATAATGAGAAGTTAATACACTATATAATAGGTATTATCAAGAAAGGTGATTTTTTTAATTGGAAATTTTAACGAACAGTTTCATAAGTTATTACATGAATTATATTTTACATTTACAATTCATATGAAGGTCAAAAGTATGAATTGATTGTAAATTTATTATTTTCTAAAAACAGGTTCCTACAAATGATTTCTGTAAATATTGTTAGTAATTTAATTATTCAAGCCTATATGTATATATTTAATTATTTATTAAGTGAACATGTATTTATAGTCCATATTTACACATCTACATTATATTATATATTATAAACGAAAATAGAAGAGTGTGTAACTAATTTAACCTGTGCATTAATTTGCCTTGTATGGAAAAGAAAGGAAAGAAATTTCGGAATAGCAGAACGCAAAGCATTTAGAAAAGTATGCATTTCAAAGATTTTTGTTTACATACACTTCCTGCTCTTTGTGGCATGACCATACAAGGAAGAGATGCATTTACGGAGTACTTGTGTAATAATTGCTCCAATTCACAGATTCAATTAACCATTAATTACAATAATTATGTAGTAAATTGTTTTAAAACAAGAATATAAAAAAGAGAGGCACTGTGTATTCATTATTCTGATGAAGTCTGCTTGCAGCAGACGATAGCGCTGAATCTACTGAATTTTACTTTTTGTTCATTAAAGAAGATTGTGGTCTGAACACGCGGAGTTTTACTTTCATAATTTATATAAGATGTTTTTGTTACAAATGTATTAGAACTTTATGTCATGTGTATATCAAATGGCGCTGTACATATGTTTGTGTTGAAAAGGTATCTGTAAAGTGCTTAAAATGTATCCACAGTGTGCCCTACTGGAAGAGAACAGAAATGTATGTGCAATATTGTAACTGTTTTAATGTAAATGTTAACAGAGGAAACCAGAGGGTTAACCTCAGTCCAGCAAACTTTAGAAAAATACCTGAAATTGAATTACTTTATAGGCTAGGCCATAATGATGCTTCAATACAGGTAGAGATACAAAGTCTGTACTAGGAAACTTTCTATATATTCTTTGGGGTGAACTAATAGCTATTTTGGAAGCATGAAGTAATGCAATTGTTTTATGACTTTCAGCACCTGCTAAAGATCTGAACAAAAGACCTTGTCTATGTTTTTTTACAGGTAGTTGCTAAAAGCTACCAGCTGACAGCAATGGGGTTTTGCCTGGGAACTAGAAGTCAGATGACCAGAAATGATGTCATGCTGCAAGCTATTCCAGCAGTAATATTTTAGATATTATTTTGAGAAGTCTCTGAGTGAGACAGAGCATTCTACATTCTGTTTTGGACCTAAAAAGAAGAAGAACCATTCACCACACCTGCCTTGTTTTAGGTAAATTATGGTATAGTAACTCTCTTAGATCCATTCAGGAATATGGCAAAGCTTAGTTTGAATTTTGTTTTTCTTTATTTGTGTAAGCTTGTACTGCAATATTATTTTAAATATTTTCTGTGGTTTTGAACTCTGATGTCACTGTGCGTATAAATGTAGTATTGTCTTGTTCTTTTATTATTTAATATATGTAAACCTTTCATTATATCTTATCTGTGTAGAGATATTTAAGTTCTGAGAGTACTTGCATATTTATTTAGTGACACTGTGTGGGCCACTCCTAACAGCATTGCTCTTGGTCAGACTACCATTTGTATTAATATTAATATTAATATCACACAGTAAGATTGGACACCCTTTGTTAAGGGCCTTGAGGTAGCTGGCAGGAGTGACTGGTGGCAGTGATAACTACCGGATAGTCTGGGCAGAAGGGAGCATAGCTAGTAAACCTGTGCCTGCCTTTCCCGCGTGTGCATGTGTGTGTGTGTGTGTGTGTGTGTGTGTGTGTGTGTGTGTGTGTGTGTGTGTGTGTGTGTGTGTTTGTGTGTAAATCAAACCTCAAAGAGTGTGTGTGTCAGCTACTTGGGCAGAGACACGAAGCACTGGATGGACAGAGAGGGTGCTGAAGGACTTGGCTTGGTCACTCAGCTGAGATCTCAACTCTATAGCTGTGCCAGTGGGGAGTCTTATTGAGGATCTGGAGAAAGAAGGAAAAACCAGCCCTGGACTGATTGTTGTCTCCATGTGCTCTTAAGGGAAACTGCACTTGATGCAGAGAGCTGCACATCTGGAAATACTATATGCGTACCTGTTATCTTCTCAGTGAATGCCACCCACTGTTGCCAGTGGTGAGGATTGAGCTCCTTGAATACTGGTTGGCAGTGGTTGGTTGTCACACAGGCACATACGCATTTAAAAACTGCTCACACTGACCCACACACTTCAAGCTAAGAAAACCTTAATGTTGATTGGGATACATCTCCTGTTAGTCACCCTGAGATATTTCCTACCTTATTGAATGTTCTTTCTTTCTTAGTCTCACACACACACACACACACACACACACACACACACACACACACACACACACACACACACACACACACACACTCATTACGTTGGTGTTAGCCTTGGCCTACTGTCTTCCCTCCCTCCTCTACTCTGTCAAAATGATGACAGCTGTGCCATGCCTTTGTTCATTTGGGTTTGAGTTAGAGTTTCATATAAGTCTGATGCACAGAGTGGATAACTAAGAGAGTATTTCTCATTACATGGGTTATATGCATATTTATTACATAACAGGTTTTGGATGTTTTCCTAAATACTCATTTCAGAAGTTTTTTTTAGTTGGTATTGTATATCATGCATCCAAATCACTGATATTGTATTACAACTTACCGCTGTACTTGTGACACTGTTGATATAAATGTCCTGTTGATTGTTGTGTGCAGTAGGTAAGTGACCAGCTTGATGCCAGTAACTGCGTACATTGCATACCTGTATATTGCAGATATCATTCCTATAAGCCAAGAATGCCACCTCACACAGGTTCTGATTGACTACATTTATGACTAAAAGTTTGCAGGTAGTTTATCTTCTCACACATTTATTCATATAATACAGGGTCCACACTTAACTTGACATTACTGCAGTTACGAGTCATGTGGTTTGGGGTTGTCTCTGTCTGATGCTATCCATAAAAAGACATTACTTAGGTAAGTAAAGTTTATTGACATCAGATGGCATCACTTTTAATATTTGTATGTGATTATGATGTTATGTGTATTCCTTAACTGATGAGTGTGTGTGCAACTGTTTGCATCTTAGCCAGGGCAAGGACATATTGTGCACACCAATGTCTGCTGGCTACCTCTACAGCTGGAGGTTCTCCATCATAATCCTCATCTGTATGTGCTAGAGGTGCTGGCCCTGCCTGTGGTCCAGGAATGTGTGGTCCAGGCTCTTGCTGTCCCTGTTGCAGCTCTTTCCTCAAGATGATATTGTGCAATATGGCACAGACTGTGTGAATGTCTGTACAGGTGCCTGGGTCATACTGCAGGACACTTCCCCGATTTATCTAGACAGTGGAACTGTGAATTTAGCATGTCAACATACACATTATGATGTTTTTAGTCTGAGATTGGGCAGTGTTGTATTCTTCTTCTGTGGGTGTGCATGCATTTCCGATGGGTGTCATGAGCTATAGCTTCAGTGCATACCCTGCATTACCCAATAGATTGCTTTGTGGAACATCACTCCTACCAAACCTTGTGTAAAGCTGTGAGGTGTGCCATATGTATGAGTCACTGTAACTGCCTGGATTGCCTGCACACACAAGGATAACGCCTTGGGCATTACATACAACCTGGCAGATGAATGAGTGGAATACTTTCCTGTTGATGTATGTCCTTTTCTGTTTACCAGATGGGGCTTTTATTTCTATATGAATGTAACCTATGGCCCCCAAAACATCAGGGAAGCACTACAACATAAAATTCTGCATTGTTCTTGCTCTGTCCTGTGGTGTGTTTGGAAAAAAGATGCACTGCCTTGCATGTTATAGCATCACATTGAGACATTGGTGCAATGTTCTCAAGGCTGAGTCAAGGCTGAGTCTTGTGACACCCTTAATATATCCCTGGTGGGTCTCTGGAATATACTAGTAGCTAATATCATTAATGCTACACATACCTTAGTTTCCACTGGTATAGGTTCTGCTTAATTTCCCCTGGGTCTGAGGTGGGGTGGCAGAAGTTGCAGAGTTCCTGTAGTGGTTCCCTATCAACCCTGTATCACCCTACTATTTGAATATCAAGTAGTCCATGATATGTTAAATGGGGTCTGAACACCCTTCTTCTTCTTGGATGAGGTCTATCAGCAGCATCAGCAGCATAGATTTGATCCTGTTACACATAAGTGTGCAAGATAGCAGCACCCCCTAACACTGCTTTTTTTAAGTGTGATAGTATTTCAGTAGATTTTGAAGTTCATGGCAAAGGGCTAAACCATCTCTACACGGTTACTTTATAGCTTCCTGAATGGCTCCGCCATCTTGTGTTGGTTAATTAAAATGTAATTCAGCTGACTATGCTTTCATTAGCATACTCTGCTGTTTACCTTTGTTTGGCAGCTGAACATAACATGATTCTCAGTCATTTAATGAATACAAAATAGCATGCTATTTTCTGCCCATCACAGCACTATGTGCACAGGATAGCAGCATGGAGACTAGCCACTGTCTAATGTTGTGTAAACATTGCTGATTTTAAATTAATTAGATATTGTAACATTACATACTTACATCTTTGAAAGACTAACATTATAGCCAAATTAAATTGCAGGTGTGGGTTGAACAATATATATTTATCAAGTTATTCTGGTTGTGTAGGTGCTGATTTTTGATTGCTCTATTTTATTTTTTCTGGGAAGGGCAGAATGACATAATTGTTAATCATTTGAAAATGCATGTTCAGAGATCTGGGGTTCAAGGTGCTAACTGAAAGTGGTTGCAAGCTTAAGCTACTGACAAGAAAAGCTCAAATTCTATCATTACAAAATATGAGGTTATTCTTTCCAAGACATGACCTCTTCTAAATGGGAAGTTGAAAATATGGAATAGAGCAAATTCTCTCCTCTTATAATATAGTAGGTTAGAACTCAGTGTTCTTTTCTCTGCTTGCCCCCCCTCCCCAAAAAAAAAGAGGGCAGAAGAGATCAGTTTTGGATTTTACAATGTCTACAAACAGCTTACATGAGCATCTCTATTATTATTCTCCAGTGTCACTTACGTTAAAGCTTCCAAACACTTCTTCACCACAACTTGCATTTCTTCTTATATTTATTAGTTATAGTACTGCATGTTTGCCTCCTTAATTTTGCATATATTCCAAAGAGTTATAAGGAAATCACAGTAATGAATAGCAATTACTTGTAAAATCACAGATATAATTTTAGGATTTTATCTCATGAAAAATGGGATTTCATTTTTAAGAACCATAAATCAGTGTTCCTGATGTTGACACTCTCAGCTCATTTATTTCCTTTGGTGAGTCCTCTGGACCATTTTATTCCCTTGGGGCAAGAATTAAATGAGAGCAAGACCCATCATCTGTGCATTAGGGGGTACAATTTTGTATTAAGCACCACTCACCTGCACAGTTTTAATTGTACCTCTCAGATTTACATCTTTAAAATATGGAACACTGCCTCTCGGAATGGTGAGCAAATGAGCCAAATGTGGAGCACTTCTTTTTCATTTCAACTAGAAAACTTACAACAACGTCAATAACTGTTTTTTCACACTTACAAAAAGTTATTTTGATGAATTAATATGATTAAGTATTATTTGTCATGGATATGTCATTATTATTAGTAAAAAATGATTAAAAATGAATATGTGTCATCCCCTTTTAATGTGAAAGCGTGTGGAACATGACATTTTTAAGAGTTAAAATAAGGAATGTTCACCATAGAGAGGTAAAGTTGATAGTTTTGAGCTCAGTAATTTTCAAGGGTTTGGTGCCCAGTGGGCCTTTGTTGTGCACTTCAGTGTTTGTGTATAACATGATCAGTTTGCCGTACCCTTCTTTTTAGACAAGTACCTCTGTGTGTTCTCACTGAGCATGCCATGAGCAAACACACACATCATTTGAAGATATACATCACTGGTTTACCTAGTCATTTGTCTTTTTCCCATGCCAGCTCCAATAATTGCCTAACCCACTAATCCAGTTCCGTCCATCTAGGTTGTAATTAGGGTTTTATTCCTCTGTGCCAAAAGTATCTGATCCTGATCTTTCCATTACATATTGTTACAGTACATCACCTGTGCAGTCAACAGTGGACATTGACACGTTACAGTACATCACCTGTGCAGTCAACAGTGGACATTGACACATGTTACAGTACATCACCTGTGCAGTCAACAGTGGACATTAACACATGCTTCTTAATTTAATACTTTCAGCTGGTTCCCTCTGAAGAGCCAGTTGCCAGCAACACTGAATAGCTTATACTACAGTGCAGAAGTTATGACCCACCTTTATCATTCAGGCAGAGGTTATCAATGATGTTGCTAAGAGTTCTTTGGTTTTTGGGTCCATCAGATGTTTTGTGACCTGTAGTGACATCACTTAACTATAACCTGCACACCTCAGTAGGTAACATATTTTTCAACAGTGATTGTTGACTTACATTAGTGATGTTCTGCAGAAATATGACAGAACAAGACAGATGGAGACCGAGAGAAATGATGATGAATGCATTAGCATAGTGCAGCTTAAATACTTCCTCTCCCTCTCTCTTCCCATTGTCATTATATGTTATTCCTTCCTTGTGTCAGTCTTTGTCTTCCCACATTTGTCCTTTTTATCTGTCCTTCACAAACAGCATGAAACAACAGTTGCAAAGCTGACAAGAAACTGGAACGTATAATGCAAGAATTAGATACTCGAGATGTTGAAGCCAGATGTACAAAGCACTATATTCTCCACTAAGTAGTACAGAATCCTGCTGTGCAAGTTCCCAGTAGAATTCACTCTACAGAGAATTTCTTTTCTGAAGCTGGGTAGTTACCATACCATTAAAAGTACATTAGCCAGCAGCACAATTTCATGGCTGACGGGGGCAGAACTACAGGACTTGGATGTTAACATCAAGCAAATGCTTAAGAAGGGCTTAGGTCTGAAAGGAAATGTCAGTAAATCATTATCTAAAACAAGGTAGTAGTTTTGCTCTTGTTACCATGAAGGCATAGACCTATATCGCACTGGAATATGCTGCAGTGTTGTTCTATTTGAAGTATGGCAAATCTCATTATGTACATTTTAAATTCTGATCGATGATTATTAGTCAGAAAGCTTTCATTTTATTTATTTTTTTGTTTTATTTTATATTTTTTAACAGGTAGTGCATTGATCTTAAAGAACCACTTACAGGCAGAGTAATCAGTTAAAAATTAGAGTATGTCTGTGCTGGGGGGAGACGCAAGAAGGATGGATCATAAACATTTGCTTTGCAAGGCCAGATCACAAATAAACTTAAATGTGAGTGAGACACTTGTCTTTGTGAGAGGGAGATTACGCATACTTTTATCCATGCAATAGTGCATACAGAAGTTACTCAGATTGTCTCATGTAAATGAAGCGTAAATGAATAACCTTGCTGATGGAAAAGAACTTCATAACAAAACGACATCTTTAAGAAATACGTGAAACACGCTGCTGGCCTACCCAGTCTGTCCATTATCTCACCTAATGGATTAACTACATTTCCTTCTTGCTAACATACTATTTACTCCTACATTGTTATACTTCACATTTGCTGTACAGATTTCATGTCTGATCATTTAAAACAAAATGAATGCCAACAGAAAATATTAGCCATATACTAATTTAATTTTTGCAGGGGAAGAATGGTTGCTTTCTGAAAGAATAATACTCCCTAAATAATTTAAATATATTATGGCATATCTTCTGACGGTGAAAGTGTTATACATTTAATTGTGCAGTTTGCTGAGTCTCTTGATCCTGATGTAAGGCTGAGTGTCTTTTTGTCTAATTACCATACAGGCTATCTCACTGCAGCTATAGCTTTTTACATATTTTTTATGGTCATTATAAATTATCATCTTGACCATACAGCCTAAAGCTAAACAATGACAGACTAAGATACATGACTAACTCTGTAGGCAGAAGGGGATTATATGTGATTTTGGAAGAAACTAAAAGGAGAAGGAGGAAATTGTCAGCATTTATCTTTATTATTTGTTAAATCCATTTCTCTGAAAATTGTGACAGTCATAACCTACTGATGTGAATGTATTTTGACAAATAATTTTTAACATCACAACTGATATATATATATATATATATTTTTTTTTTTATTATTATTACTGTGGTGGTGCTGCGGTAGCGTTGTCACCTCACAGTAAGACGTTGTCCTGCTCGATTCTTAGCTAGAGCATCTTCTGTGTGGAGACATGCATGAATGGGCATACCTTCGTTGAAGGTTGTGCGTCAGGGCCAGCAACTCAGCATGTAAAAATCTACTGCCAATTATTAGCGGACCGGAGTTCCGCTGTGGCGACCCCTAACCGGGAAAAGCCAAAAGACACAAAAAATTACTGTGAGAGACTTGTTAATTATGCAGGTACAAAAATAATGGTTCCCAATCCTAACTTAAGCTTCTTCTTCAGTAACTAGAACATATTGGCTTACGGAAGGTCATCTAGCCGATATCATTTAAAAAAGTGTAACTGAATTCCAAAAACACAAATTCAAAATTCAAAGTATAGTAGCAAAGTTCCCTATTTCATCCCTTTGATCTGTGCTTCATGAAAATTATGTACTCACTCCCTATTCTCTTTGCCAAGCCAGCATATTTCTGGGATGAAACTGATGAACCTGCTTAAAAAATACAGCTACAGAGAGCATATTAAAACTCTACATACAGAAGTCAGATCTCTGGATTGAGCCCTGGTCCACTGAGCAGTAAGACAAAGCGCTTGCTTTGTTATCTGCTGTGCTTGACCTGTTTGACATGTAATTTTACAACTCAAAGTTGTCTTCATACTGTTGTGCATGCCTCTCAAATTCTTTGCTTAAGAATCAGGAACAAAGCCAAAAATAATGTGGGGGGAGGGTTTAAAGGCCCAAAATCAGGGACAGTTTTTAAATATTGCTAAAATTCAGTTATAAAACACATTTCTTTAAAATTCTATCAGCCTGCATTTTCTGAAGAATAAGAAGTGTGAAACATTAATGCATGGCATTACTGACGGATCACAGTTCTCAGTGGTTTACCAGAAAATAATATATATATATATATATATATATATATATATATATATATATATATAGATATGCACACACACACACCTATGCGTGAATGAGTAAAAATATGAGGCAATTCAGGGACGTTTAAGAGCTATGCTGTTGTGTTGCCATGACAGAAGGTATCAGTAATTGTTCATCATATTTTATGTTTTCTATCCCACTGAAAAATGTAATAAAAGCAGGATGGTGAAAGGGAGCCTTTCAAACTATGATAATTATTTTCTTCTTTTGTGGTACAGTAAACCATCTAATAAGTGATTTAAAAAAAAGTTGCATCTGATCATTTTGGAGAACATTTACCATAATTAGAAAGAAGGGCTGCCTCTTGAATTCTTACTACATAGTGTTTTGCTAAAGTACAGCTAAAGTGCTTGTGATGCTGGTAATCCTGACAGACTTCAACTACCCTGACTTTTGTAATGCTAATGCAATGGAGCAAACTGTAAAACTACCCTTTAGAGGCTATAATATCCTTGACCTAGTCCTTATCAGCCTTGCTCCCTCCTTTTGCCCTATCCCATATCTTCTCATCCATGGTTAAATCTGATCATGAATCAGTCCTTTTCACCATTACTACCTAGGCAAATTTCCCAGTAATGCTCTGCAGCTGGACCAATCTGGGAGGGCTGCCACATTCATTTCTAACTTTTACTAACATCTAAACAGTTGAATTGAGAACTCAGCACCCACCCACTTAAATATAGTGGCAAATTCAGGAATAAACCTCTATGTTGGTACACCTGTATTAATAAACTATATGACAAAAGAAGGAAAAAAAATGTTACGGAAAATGCCCATCATTCCATCTCAAAACTGCAGTGAAACATGTCTGCAGGGACTTTAGGAGCACTATTACAAAATATAAACAGAAGTATGAGCTTAAAGTATCTATAAATACCAAATAAAACTACAAAACCTTTCTTTAGTTTGTTGGAAAATTAAGGAATAATCTTTAAGTCTGAACTGACTCATCCAATAACAATGCTACAGATTATTATCTCAAGGGTATACCCAATATATTACCTGACAAATATAGTGCTAGCTTTACCCTACCTACCCACACTGTTGCCCTCACTATGTCTGAAAATGTAGTTCCCCCTGAAATCAAGTCTCAGAATCTATGTCAAAGTTTGAATATAGTACTTCCATGGGACAAGATAACATACCAGGCTACATTCTTATCAGTGTTGTTTTACTATCTAAATCTCTGCTTGAACTGTTCACCCTTAGTCCATCCGTAGGGTTTTTGCCCGATGCCTGGAGAACAGCTACATGACTCTCTTACAAAAGGGTCATCCCTTTACAGACCCAGATAATTATACGTCCATCAACCTAAGCAGCCCTATATGCAAAGTCAAGGAACAAATCAGAGCAGAAACTCTTTAATGAAGACATAGTCAACATAATGATCTAGATACCAGTCACTTCGTGTTTTGTTCTGTCTCTTACACCTAGTAAGCTTCTTTGAAGAAGTTAATGAGGCCATAGACATTGGTCCTTCAGTACATACTGCTTATTATGACCTGTCCAAAGCTTTTGCCACTATCTATCACTCTGGTATTGAAAAAACAAATAAATAAATAGAATGAACTCCTACATTGCCTGCAGGGCTATAAATTTGTTTTCCAAGAGATCCCATATTGTGAAATTTGTTTGTACCTTCTCTGAATACAAAATTGTAAGTTATGGGACATTAGGATACACAGGATTCAGTGCTGAGCCCTCTTTCCTTTGGCATTTATTTTACAGACATCCAAGCAAAGCAATTATGCTAGACATTTGCTTGAACAGATCTGCTGATGACTACAGGCTAGCACTATTGTCTGTTCATTCATGGTTAGTAAAATGTTCTAGCAAGGGATGGAATATGCAAAAACCTGGTGCACCGAAAACAATCTCAAGCTAAATGCAAGAATGTGCAGTTACAGTGTAGTAGGATTTGACATAAAAGCTGGTCCCACTTCATACATTATAAATGGTACTCCTCTTCAGACAGACATGGTCATAAAAGACCTGGGTTCTTATATAGATAGCTGTCTCTCATCAATCATGTTTGCACCTTTGTCAGTGAATCCTTTTAACTGTCCTGGTTACTTTCCAAGGGAATATCCTCAAGATCCAAGGAAGTCATAATAATGCTGTAATCTTCCCTAATTATACTCATCACCTAATACAATGCACTCTTTGATATGTACAAATCCAAGCATATTGATCAACCAGAAAGGCCTCAAAAATTTATAATCAAGAAAATTAAAGGTTTAAATCCATCAACTATGTCACTAGTTTAACACAACTATCCATATACTTGGCAGCCTACTAAATGCTCTGAGGTAACCCCGTCTCACTTTTTGAGCCATGAAAGATCCAGTCATATTTGACCGCATTTATTTTTAACAAAACCAGTGACTCTACAAACACCCATACTAGAAAACTAAATCTACACCAACATATAAACGAGACTCACTGGAGGGACAGGTTTCTAACTCAATGTAATCATTGGTTCCTAACTAAATGTATTCATGGGTTTCTAACTCAATTTATTCCCAGCCTGTGGAATAAACTACTACTATTGCAATACCTCTCAACAGTCCAGATTTACGACTCATATTTTTGTCTGTTTCTCATAACATCTGTGGTTTGCTGGCAAATCACAGAGGACAGAAGTCACTAAATAATGAAAGAGATTTGAATTACAGAGTTCATATCCTTTAGAAAATGCATGCTAACACAACACCTGTTATTCTAGCAACTTTCTAAGTTAATAAGAACAGTATTCAAAATATTATTTTTTGGCCTTGTCTTCCCATTGTTTTAGGCTTTGTTCAGATTTCAGAGGTTGAGAATTATGAATTTGTCTACCTTTAAGGCTAGTCTTGAGAACTGGGTGGATAGACACAAATTTACTCCAAGGTTATCATCTGTGGCTCTGAGTTAGTACTGTTAAGCACTTGAAATGGTGCCAAGAACTGTAAAGATACAAATGGCTAGGTGTCTTATGGGAACAGTGATCGCTTGACTATTGTTCATATGGTGTTCCTAAAAATTGCTGCCAAAAACTCAAAAATATATGAAAACTGATGCTGAATGTGAATTATAATCATTTACTTTGACTGAATATCATTTAATTTTATTATTTTAAACCTGAAAAGTTCATCCACAGACTGCAGGACTGAAGAAGTTCCTGATAAAAAGACTTTGAAGACCAGCAAGCAAGATCAAACAGACAATTGCTAAAGCTTATGCTTTCTTCAAAAAAGTAGTCAGTTTATAAACAGAAACACAAGTGATAGTTAAGAGAGAGAGAGTGCTAGAGACAGATTAGCAGTATGTCAGAGAAAAAAATCATTGCCTGTGTCCATTGTAGGCCACTTCAATATCAAAGAATATATATTTGACATGACTTCATATTCCTGAGGATAGCAGACTAAAAACTCTTTTCCTTTGCAATGCTATGTGTTATATGCCAAACGTAATCTGAAATGGAAGCCTCCCTTAGCAATGCTTGAAAATGTACTCCCAGAAACAAACATACCATGCATAGTGTTAAGCAAGCTTTAAAAACAAACAGAACAAAGAAATTTATAACACAGAGTTATTTTTTGTCAAGGAAATTCCGTCATTTATATCAATATGTATATATATATATATATATATATATATATATATATATATATATATATATATATATATATATATATGTGTGTGTGTGTGTGTATGTGTGTATATATATAAATTCAGGAATGGAAACACAAGATTACCCACAACTGTCACTCAGGAAAGTGAGACTTTAATACATACCATATTAAAATATATAGATAAGCTCATCTATGGAAAGTCAGCAAAATTTTCAGAAGAGCATGCAAATATGTTGGATAAAGATAGAGAAATGACTGCAATGTGTAGGACAATGCGTACATCAAAACAAAGACTACAATACATTGCAGAATGAATATATGAAAGAATAAAACTGCAGTATGAAGAAATTGTTAGCAAATATTAACAGAACTGCTTGGCCCTACAGAACATAAAACCTGAAAGATTGGCAAAAGGGAGGCCAGATCATTTTGCAAGAAATATGCAGTTCAGCACCAAGTCAGGACATATATTTTAGGATACAACAATAGCCAGAGTAGCAGATTACAAGAAGAGATAGATGCTTTCAAAATTAAAATGTGAGAAAGCCATACAAAGAAAGTGAAAAATAACTCCGGAACAGATAATACACATGTATATCATACACACTGTTGTGAGCAAGAATAAATCAGAAACAAAAGCCCGTATTACAAACAAAAAACAAACATGACTATAGGTTCAGGGCCTCAATTAGAAACACAAAAACAAACATGCTTATAGGTTCAGGTGCATTTATCAACCTAGTGAGTGAAGGTATCTGCATGGCCTAAATGTGGACATATGGCCACTAGGGCAGCCTACCAAGCTTCAAAAACTTACAGCTTTGACAACTTACTTGCAAAAAAAATGGTATGAACAGAATATACATTCCAAAAGAAGTCATCCTTGTAAAGACAGATGAAGAAGCAGAAAAAAATATATTCTTTTTAATGAAAATGAAACAAGTTTATGGTTATAATACCTGGTAATGACAGGATAATCCTGATGCAGATCCCACCGGTCTTAGGAGTTAAAATGTCAAATGGATGACACATCCATCATGATAGCATATTTTTATATATTTGTTTGCTAGTTGCTTAGTTTTTTTGTTTGCATGCTAGTATTTTTATCAAAGCAGAGCACTGCTCCATATGATGCAATTTCAGGATCTGACACAAAGCTAATTATCCCTTGCTTCTTTACAAAATCAGCCCTAGACACTGCCTACAAAATTCAATAACTGTTATAAAAACTAAAGCACACTTGTAAGTGAAAATACTTGAATTTCTAATATGGATAGCATGGAAAAAGTATGCTGTACTGTTTAATGCACAAAGCAAACACAGCTAGAAATGTTATAGTGTATTAGATGTAAGGATTACCAGAAATGTTTGCAAAGATATTACCACTGATTTTATGGGTCAGTCAACAATACTGTGGCCTTGTTAAAACAGGGATTTAACTTATCAGATAACAGAACTAATTACCTTCCACGTTAGAGCATGAAACAGTAACAGAAAATATCTTCTCAGTGTCTGATATTCCCAAGTTGATTAAATCAGACAGTGGACAACCTTTTACTAATATCCATTTAAGGAAACTCTGCAGTAGCTTTACCACTCATTACAGAAAAATAACTCCACTATATCACAGGCTAATGTCGTAGGACAGTTCATGACCAAAAAGACAAGGCAATCATAACTATAAGTATTAAAAGGTGTTTCAAAATAGGATGCTGGAGATGACCAGAGAGAAAGAGGTAAGACTGATTCTAGCCAGAATTTCTACCTGTTAGATATGGCTAATAAATATTTAAATGCTATAGTTATTATTATCTCATGTGATACACAAAGGTTCCAGGGAATTGAATTAGCAATAGACCTCTAGGACTCTAGACCAAATCTATCTGTGTGTTATTTACTAAGGCTGCTGATATTATGTTGTTCATGCTATGGTGACTAGATCCAGTGGTTAAAATGGTATTGCCTTTGGACCTCAGCTCCATTCCCTTAAATTGACTTGCAATGTTACTTCATAATTGGTTTCTCACAGGACTAGACAGGCTTACAGTATTCACATTCAGAATACCAGCCCGCGGTCCATTCATATTTGTAAAGCCAGGCCAATTAGATATTCTTTCTGTGAAAGCCCTAGCTGAATAAAGACTGGCCCGATGTCTAATGCACTGAATTCTTCTGTTCTGTGGTTGACATCCGGAAGTATCTCCTTGTGAAGTAGTATATGTTAATAAAGGTACACAGACTTTAAAGCTGCTATGCTATTGTTCTTTATGAGAAGTAAATTAAACAATTTATGAAAACAAAACTCTATGTTTAAATGTTTGATAATTTCACTATTTAGAAAGAAAAGTTGTCTACTGGGTTCTTAGTAAGTGTCTTGCAAAAGGTAACCCTGTGCTGTATGTAACACTGACAGAACATACTGTAGCTGTCAGAGACAGAAAAGCAAAAAGAAAGGAAATAAACAGTCATTTTGCTGATTAGTAAAGCGGCCATAATTTTTGAATTGTGCATGATTTTTTTTTTCACATAGAGGTTAAAGTGATACATAGGAGGACATGTAAGAAAATGGAAGGTGCTTATAGAGAAGGGCTCAACTAAATCTACATCAGGAAAGCTTATTTTATATATTATCTGGTTCCTCTCGACACTTTTCAGATCTCAGTTAGTATTTGGAGTTTCTATCATTTTCTCACTGATCATTCAGGTTGCCTGTTGGGGAAATAAATAATGTACTAAGAGAAACTGTAAGCAACTGATTAGTTGAAATATGTGCACTTATGGCCAGGGCTAGCTTCTAAACAGTTTATAGTACAGAACAGAAATTCTTTACTTGAAACAATAAGGCCAGTGAAAAAAAGCTGCAGCTCTAATACCTAAACCTTGGCAGACAAATCAGTGGCTCTACACTTGTGGCATTACTTAAGAAGCAACTGCATGTTCTCTTAGTATTTATTAGTTGTTAACTCCTCCTACTATGATCTTTGGATAACAGTGATTGGTGTACTTACTAGAAATTTCCCTATCCTAACATGCCTGAACATACCCTTCACGCTCATTATTTCCCTTTGTTCACACTTAGCCTATTAGCCTAACGAGAGGGTTTCTTTAAAACCCTTTCTAGTCAGTCGTCATCTGAAGCATTAGCAGTTATTTATTGCTATACATTTGATTTTTTCATGTTTCTTGGTGTTAGTAGGAATATGTATTTTTAGAAGTTTTTCAGTAGTTTCATACATTTGAAATGTTTTTATTACATGCTGTTTTTATATGCTCTTGTATTTTTAAATATTCATATGCTATTTGCCATCTGAAATGTTAATAACAGTAATAATCTATCACTATATCCTTTTTAGTGTCAATGTTGAATTTTGAATTTTTAATTTTCACAATATAAGTTTCTGACTTTTTATCTATTTAGAAGTTTCTGACTTTTTATAGTTATGTATTCATACAAAGGCTTTCATTGGTTAACTGTTTAATTGATAAGTGTTTAAATACAGAAGTTATGAAGTGTTTTATTAAAGTCTGAAGAAGCTTCCAGAGTAGACGTGAAAGCGCTAACAACCCATGGAATAAATTTTTTTTGCTGTTCAAGTATATAAAATTTTTTATTCATTTTTTATTGATTTTTGCTTTTTTGGTTGATGGTTGGCTTCGATAGTCGTGGAGTACCTGCACCTTGATATTGACATTTTTCGTTTGGGGACATAGCAGGTACCTTACCCTGAGAGTTCTCTGTTTATTTATCTTTTGCCTCTTTGTTATCTCGAGGGGACATGACAGAAGGAACCAAACACATTGAGGAAGCTGCATCTGAGGACATGATTTCATTCTCTCAACTGCTTTCCAGGTGTGACAATCCACTGCTAAAACTTTCTTATTCACAACTAGCTAATACTAATGTTACCCACAAAGGTAAGCAGTTAGATATCAATGTGCTACAACTAATGAGACAATTTGAAGATACTTTACTTAAAATGAAGAATGTGCAGTGGCAGAAACAACATATGGAAGCATGTTTATCCTTTAAAGTTATTCCAAGAGGGCTACACATTTTAAAGATGCCCACCTTTGGTAACAAATATCCAGACCTTTTAATAGACTGGCAAAAACTTAATATTGAGACTAGCAATAGTTATATGAAGCTGTTAATAAGACAGTATTCGCTAAATGAGAAAGAACTAATGAAAGAGATTTCCATTATGGAAGAGCGTTTAAATTCTTCTTTAACATCTGTACAGTTATCTGATTACTTCTCTGAACTTTCCACTACTTTAACTCTAACTGATAACAGACTCTTGCAACAGAAAAAGAAGAAACTGGAGAGAGACTGTTCCGATTTTGCACGTGGGAACGTGTTCTCTTGGCCGAAGGAATCCTTCCGGTCAGCTATTGATGTAACAAACTCTTGCATTCCTGACAATAGAAAGGATGGCAACAGTGAAATGCATCCTACTACATCAGGAAGTATTAATGTGGCCATCTTTGAAGGCACTCATGCAGAGGGGTGCACAACAGAGAATGGTTCAGATTTATTACTAGTGGAGAATGGAGGAACATCTGAAAACTTACTAAATAGGAATACCACAGCAGATAATATTCTACTAACCACTAGACAATTGGACACTAAGAGCTTGTGACCGGTAGTGAGGAAGAAGACTTTGCTCCCAGCAGAAGGGAATTCAGAGACTAATGAGAGAGACAACACAAATCTTATGTTCCCTTTATCATTTCTACCAGCAGATCGCAAGACATGGAGTCCCCAGTACAAGAGGAAGAAACGGAAACCCTCAGGGGAGTCAGGGGAACCACAGAAGAGATTGTGGAAGAAAACTCCAATGAACTGGTAATTAATTTATCTAGCCATGAGTTGACTGATGCTATGAAAGTGTTAAACAGAGGTTTATCATTTGTGCCCTCACAAGGGATAGACATTAGTGAGTTGATAGTACAATTAAAACTTTTTACTAGGGGTTTAGCACTTGATTTATTTTATGGTAATGAAAATACTGAGACAAGGGATATAGTAATTAATAATTTTAGGAAACCTTCATGCTTTGTACCAGAATTGCATCCGCTTTTAGAAAGTTTTGAGAAAGTTTGTTGCAATGATTTTTATATGTTGTTTGAACAAACAGGTTTTAAGTCAGAATTTTACAATTTAAGCCGACAAGAAACAGCAGCTTTAAAAAGTTTACAAAACAATGATACTATAGTTATCTGCCCAGCGGATAAAGGTGGTGCAATAGTGTTGTTTGATCGTGTACATTATAACAATAGAATGTTAGAAATGTTATTGGATGAAACCACATATAAAAAAATACACATGTATGATCTAAACAAGGTTATTAGTAAACTTCATGCCTCATTGTATGATATGTTGATGTCCAATATTATAAACAATGATCTCTATAATTATTTTCTAGTTGAAAAACCTTTGGTACCTATCATCAGAGGTCTTCCGAAGGTGCATAAGACATTGTCTGATCCACCCTTCAGACCCATAGTCTCAGGGAGAGGCTGGCTAACTGAATGTATCTCAATTTACATTGAGAAGCAACTTAGACCTATAGTTGATTCTACCTTCTCCATTTTGAGAGATACTAAACAATTATTGGAATCTCTAGCTGAGAGTGCTGTTGAAAAAGCATACTTGGAGAATGACATTATGATGACTTTAGATGTTCAGTCTTTATTCACCTGCATACCTAATGATATAGCGATAGACTTCCTGAGGCTTTTTTCTTCTAGAGAAGGGCATGACTAACAACAAAGTGATTATGATCACCATGCTGATGGAATTAGTGTTAGAAAATAATGTATTTTTATATGGTGATGGTTATTATCTGCAGACTTCAGGGGTAGCGATGGGCACGTTATGTGCCAATTCTTATGCAAACCTTATACTAGCCTACTGGGAATCTATGTATATCTTTGGAAATGAGTTTTATTCACAGCACCTCAAATATTATAAACGTTTTGTGGACGATGTGTTTTTTGTTTGGAGTGGTGATGTTACTATCTTAGATGAGTTTTTAAGTTACATCAGTAACACCACATCTTTTCTTAGGTTGACTGGGGAGAGATCATGTCACCAGATTGACTTCTTAGATGTTAACATCAGGAAGCATAATGGGTATTTCACTACCAACATTTATAGGAAACCCTGTAGAAAGAACACATACTTACATCGTGATAGTATGCACCCTCCCCACATACACAAGAACATTGTTAAGAATCAAGAAGCACGCTGTTCACACCTAACAAGCGATGATTCAGCATATAGGAATGAATTGATAGGCTTAGATGCTGACTTTAAATCAAGGGGTTACCATGACAATGATTTGATAGTCCTGCAAAAAACAGAACGCAATGAAGAAACAAGACCCTATATTAGGATAGCAACTAGTGAACAGGTGGAACAAAGCAGGCCATTTATTAGAAGTAAAAAGAGGATGGTACTTTCATATACCAACAAGAATAAGAGTATTACTAATGTCATTAGAAAGAACTGGGGTATCCTACAGTTGGATGATAGGCTTAGAGCACTTGTAGGTCCTCACCCCAGTTTTTCCTACAAGAATACTAGATATTTAAGGAACACGTTAAGTTATGAAAGGCGACTTCAAGATCAACCACATACTGTTAGAATGGGTACCTTTCCTTGTCGCAGTTGCAATCAGTGCAAATACGTACTGGGCAGGAATAACTTTAGGCACCCAGACACAAGTGTGCTATATAAATTTGATCATTATGCAGACTGTAGGACAAGGAACATAGTTTATTTAGCCATCTGCACCAAATGCCAGGCTTTCTATGTTGGCATGACGAATAGAACGCTGAGGGAAAGGGTTAGAGAGCATTTATATGCGATCAACAGGGAGAATGACAGGAACGCACTGGCTAGACATGTTCTATCACAAGGCACAACACACACCTTTGAGTTCTTAGTTATTGAATTGATACACACCACATTGAGATTAGGCAATGTAAGTAACTTCTCTGAAAGGGAAGAATGTAAATGGATCATCAGAATGAAAGCAGATGAAGGACATGGCCTCAATGAGAGGGTTACTTTAAAACCCTTTCTAGTCAGTCGTCATCTGAAGCATTAGCAGTTATTTATTGCTATACATTTGATTTTTTCATGTTTCTTGGTGTTAGTAGGAATATGTATTTTTAGAAGTTTTTCAGTAGTTTCATACATTTGAAATGTTTTTATTACATGCTGTTTTTATATGCTCTTGTATTTTTAAATATTCATATGATATGAATTTCAGATATGCCATCTGAAATGTTAATAACAGTAATAATCTATCACTACATCCTTTTTAGTGTCAATGTTGAATTTTGAATTTTTAATTTTCACAATATAAGTTTCTGACTTTTTATCTATTTAGAAGTTTCTGACTTTTTATAGTTATGTATTCATACAAAGGCTTTCATTGGTTAACTGTTTAATTGATAAGTGTTTAAATACAGAAGTGATGAAGTGTTTTATTAAAGTCTGAAGAAGCGTCCAGAGTAGACGTGAAAGCGCTAACAACCCATGGAATAAATTTTTTTTGCTGTTCAAGTATATAAAATTTTTTATTCATTTTTTATTGAATTTTGCTATTTGGTTGATTGTTTGCTTCGATAGTCGTGGAGTACCTGCACCTTGATATTGACATTCACACTTAGCCTATGATGAGAACAGGGCAGAATTATGAGATACATAATTCCCTATCACAGTGAGAGGACAGAGGTTAAAAGCATGTAATGCCCTATCACAGAGAGAAGGCAGAAGTCAGAAGTGTGTAATGCCCTATCACTGAGAGAGAGAGAGAGAGCAAAAGTGAGAAGCATGTAATTCCCTATCATAGTGACAGGGCAGAAGTGAAAAGCATGTAATTCACTATCACAGTGACAGGGCAGAATTGAGAAGCATGTAATTCTCCATCTCAATGACAGGGCAGAAATGAGAAGCATGTAATTCACTATCACAGTGACAGAGCAGAAGTGAGATGCACATAATGCCCTATAACAGTGACAGTAGAAATGAGAAACATGTAATTCCCTATTGCAGTGACAGGGCGGAAATGACAAACATGTAATTCCCTATCCCAGTAACAGGGCAGAATTGAGATGCATGTAATTCCATATCAAAGTAACAGGTCCAAATTGAAAAGAGTATAATTCCCTATCACAGTGACAGGGCAGAAGTGAGAAGCATACAATGCCCTATCAGAGGGAGAGGGCAGAAGTGAGAAGCATGTAATTCCCTATCAAAGTGACAGGCCTGAAGTGAGAAGCATGTAATTCTCCATCTCAGTGACATGGCAGAAATGAATGGCATTTAATGCCCTATCACAGTGACAGGGCAGAAATGAAGGAATGTAATTCCCTATCAAAGTGAGAGGACAGAAATGAGAAACATGTGATTCACTATCACAGTGACATTGCAGAAGTGAGATGCACATAATGCCCTATCACAGTGACACAGCAGAAATGAGAAGCATGTAATTCCCTATTGCAGTGAAAAGGCCGAAGTGAGAAGGATGTAATGCCTTATCAGAGTGACATGGTAGAAATAAGAAGCATGTAATTCCTTACCACAGTGACAGGGCAGAAATGGGAAGCATGTAATTCCCTATCACAGTGATAGGGAAGAATTGAGAAACATGTAATGCCCTATCACACTGACAGGGCAGACATGAAGGCATGTAATTCCCTTCTATAGTGAGAGGGCAGAAGTGATAAGCATGTAATCTCCTATTACAGTGACAGGGCAGAAGTGAAAAGCATGGAATTCCCTATCAAAGTGAGAGGACAGAAGTGAGATGCATGTAATTCCCTATCACAGTGACAGGGCAGAAGTGAGAAGCGTACAATGCCCTATCACAGGGAGAGGGCCGAAGTGAGAAGCTTGTAATTCCCTATCACAGTGACAGGGCAGAAATGAGAAGCATGTAATTCCCTATTGCAGTAACAGGGCAGAAGTGAGATGCATGTAATTCCATATCAGAGTGACAGGGCCAAAGTGAAAAGAGTATAATTCCGTATCACAGTGACAGAGTAGAAATGAGAAGCATGTAATTCCATATTGCAATGACAGGGCGGAAATGAAAAGGATGTAATGCCCTATCATAGTGACAGGGTAGAAGTGAAAAGCATGTAATTCCCTACCACAGTGGTAGGACAGAAGTGAGATGCATGTAATTCAATATTTCAGTGACAGGGCAGAAATGAGAAGCATGTAATTTCCTATCAAAGTGAGAGGACAGAACTGAGACGCATGTGATTTACTATCTCAGTAAAAGAGCAGAAGTGATACACTTAATGCCCTATCGCAGTGACAGGGCAGAAATGGGAAGCGTGTAATTCCCTATCACAGTTAAAGTGCAGAAATAAGAAGCATGTAATGCCCTATAACAGTGAGAGGCAGAATTGAAAAGTATGTAATTTCCTATCACAGTGACAAGGCAGAGGTGAGAAACGTGTAATGCCCTATCACAGTGAAAGAGTAGAAGTGAGAAGCATGTAATTCCCTATCACAGCGACAAAGCAGAAATGAGAAGCATGTAATTGCCTATCACAATGGCAGGGCAGAAATGAAAGTATGTAATTCTCTATCACAGTGACAGGGCAGAAGTAAGAAGCATGTAATTCCCTATCATAATGACAGGGCAGATGTAAGATGCATGTAATGCCCTCTCACAGTGAGAGACAGGAATAAGAAGCATGCAATTACCTATCAAAGTGACAGGGCAGAGATGAGAAGCATGTAATTCACTATCTCAGTCACAAAGCAGAAATGAGAGATAGTGACAGAAGTGACAAATACATAATTCCATTTCACAGCAAAGGGGCAGAAGTGACAGATATTCTGGAAGTTTGACCAGAAAAATGTGAATATGAGAAGTCTTGTGTGTTCCCCTTATTCCAAGAAACAGTGATGTTGGAGTTAGTATATATAAGTAGTAGAGGGCACAGTGAGGTGAAGACTCTCCTCCACTAACATACTTTAATAGTATTCCAGTGGGTTTTGATAGTCACAGTCATTCCTTAACTCTCATGTTTAAAATTAAGGTACTTTCAGTTTAAGGTTTCACACTTGTGCTATGCAACTGCTATCCTAAGTGGTGCTGGGTCTTTTGCATTTCATACAAGACAAGTAACACAAAAGGATAGCAGGAACGCTCAAACAATTTTCTCCACTTTCTTCAGCGATAGCAAAGCTTTCAGGTTTCTCCTTCTTCAGTGCTGATATACAATAAAGTAAAAACATCCATTCAAATAAATAGTACAAAATAGAACATGTGACACAGCCCAACCAATGAAACTACAACAAATATTAAAAAAAAAAAAAAAAAATATATATATATATATATATATATATATATATATATATATACATATACATAAACAAAATTTAAAATTTAACCAATACATATTGATGACAGACATAATTAGCACAATTTCTGTTGTTTTCTATATAAAACAGGTTTGATGCTTACAGCATTATTAATGCCTGAGTAAACATCTGCTTGCAATCTTGTGATTCAAGCATACTCAATGTTTTCAAGTGTATTATTTACATCACCACTTCTTATACCCTTAAATACTACCTTAATTAGTCTAAATTTAAAACAATATGTATTGGTTAAATTTTAAATTAAAAAAAAAAAAAATATATATATATATATATATATATATATATATTTTTTTTTTTTTTTTTTTTAAATATTTGTTGTAGTTTCATTGGTTGGGCTTTGTCACATGTTCTAGTTTGTACTATTTATTTGAATGGAGGTTTTTACTTTGTTGTATATCAGCACTGAAGAAGGAGAAACCTGAAAGCTTTGCTGTCGCTGAATAAAGTGGATTGTTTGAGTATTCCTGCTATCCTTTTGTGTTACTTGTCTTTACGTTTTTTACTGGATAACAGCTAACCACAGTAAGACTTAATTCTGTTGTTGTTTCTTTTGCATTTCATTACATCACTGAGGTATGTTCCCTACTCCTACACATGGAAGACTTCTGATTTTTATCTAGTTTCCATTTGCAGTGTTGGCTACCTTGTGTGTATTTTAGAGATCTGGGTGATGGGCAAACTGCTGTTTGTTAACTGAATTGTTAAGAAGTGGTGTTACATAACTGTTTTTGCTGTTGCAGTTTACTTATGCAATGTAGCTGACTGTGATCTTATGTATTACAGAGAATATTCTCTAACTAGCTTACTTTTGTAGAAAATGGACTTGTCCTGGGGGACCACAGTGGGGAAATAGACAAATGTAGGTTTTGTAAAACAAAATTAGAAACAGTTCCATACTGTGTTGCTGGTTATGGCATGCTAATGGCAGGACTGTATACTGAAAGGCATAATAAGCTGGGCAAGACTGTTGCACTGAGGATTGTGCAAACATTATAATACGGAATAAGCTAAAAAACACTGGAAATTTGAGCCACAAAGCATCATAGAAAATGATGAAGTCTACATCACATTGGATCACCCATTACCAACAGTTCAAAAGATGATAGATGCATGAAAACCAGATATAGTGGTCCATAAAAAGAAGACAAAAGTAGCATTGATCTTTGAAATCCCTTCACCCAGTGACTACAATGTCTTATGTACAAAGAGACACAAAGTCATAAAATATTTGCATTTGCAGGCAGAAATGAGAGCAATGTAGAAGAAAGATACCCAGAAAGTTTCAGTATTAGTAGGAGCAACTGGTCTTATAAAAAAGAATATATAATCATATTTAGATATGTTACCGATACATGTAACTCAATATGAATTGCAGAAGGAGTCATTACTGGGTACATTGCGGCACTTCTGGCTAACATCAAAGAGTGAAACAATACTAATTTCATGAACTTTAATCATACTTTGACTTAGGAATGGGATCCATTCCCGTCTGGTATTGGAAACCCAACAGACTTGGAGAAATTAAAAAAAAAGTGTAGTTTACTGTATTTGTGCTGATGTTGACCCTGTTTCCTATTCATTATCCATTCAGATGTTATAGCTCACTTGTTGAACAGACAGCACTGTCTTTGATTTAAGCTTATACCCTATAATGTCTGCATTGTTTTTGTCATCTTTTAGCATACATTGCACGGCAATGTTGACGAATCCAACCCACCAGAATTAGACACTGACCAAAGATCATATGAATTAGGAACCAATATTGCTATGGGGGCTGTGTAATTCTCTCAGAGTTTGTAAGAAAGAAGCACTGGACATGACATGAAACAAATAAAAAAATAAAATCAAACCTGAATAACACAGGATGACTTATCTCAACACCCAATAATAGGGCTACTGTATTTCTTGCCAGGGTACCATGGATTTCCCATCTTTCTTTTAAAAAATGATGATTCCCTATAACCAAGTTTTTTCAGGTAAAATATCTTGCTAATGAAAGTAATACATTAACAAAACATTTACTTGTGGGCTAATTAAAAAAAAACACCCCCAGTTTAACTATGAATGTGGAAACTGCATGTTGCTGATCAGCTTGAGTCTCCTGCCAGCATTACTTCAACAAAATGTCATGCACTGGCAGGTCAAGACATGCTACTAAGCAGGGATAGAAGTCATATGCTACATTTCAATAAAACTGATATCAGTCCTTTTCTCCAGTATGGTTCTGAAATGTAAGAAAGTAGGATGAAACTTTACTCTCCCAAGACAGTTTTGCCTTTGTAACACGTGTTTGTTATTGATAATGTTCTTTGAGGGTAAATTACATGTATTACTTTCACCCTAACTGCTGATGAATTGCACAGGGCTAAAGCACTCATCATATGGGAATAAAACTTTCAAAACTGCACGACTAATATTTTCTCATTGGAATTATCTTTCTATCTAGATAGCTATATAGATAGATATAGATATAGACAGATACATCTATATCTATCTAGCTATATAGATAGATAGATAGACACATATGTGTGACTGTGAACATGATATATATATATATATATATATATATATATATATATATATGTGTGTGTGTGTGTGTGTATGGGATCTGGACGTTTGGTCGAAACATTAGGGGGTTGATATTTGTTTAATCAACTACATTTGGAGGACAAATGCAGATGGTCATCAAGATGGACAATCTGAAGGTAGGGGGACATTCCACTTCTCTGGGGACAGTGCAATTTTGGAATTAGTATATATTATTAGCAGGGAGGTGCGGGTTCCAAAAAATAATGGTATTTGTTTTTTGTGTTTTTGAAATTTCCATGCACCAAGGTTCTTTCCCAGTGCATTGTCAACCTTTTGTGGTCGATATTCTTACTGTTGACCTTGTTGATCAAAGTAAGTATACCCATACAGACATACTTCAAATCTCAAATGGATAAACATCAATCCCTTTAAAGACTGAAAGCCAAAACATCGAAAAAACAAATCACTCATGTTTTTGAAAGAGGCCAAGCCTCCCTGCAACCCCTACACCCCCTGCTAATTGTATATGCCAACAACTCTGAGCTTGTTCTACAGTGGGGGAAGAGCAAGTTCCCTGATTCCCTCTGTTCACAGTCTGGTATGAACGTAGCTCTGGCAGAAGTGATCAAATGAGTTTTGATCAGTTCTCCCAGCATAAAAAACATTCAACATTATAAGCATTCAATTTTATGGAGTGCTTCCATATTTACACACACACACACACAACCACACACACACACATGCTCGTGTCTGTACAGAAGAACCTAATTTGTTAAAATGCTGCATTAGTTAGCAGACGGTCGACATGTGGAAGATCTAACAATATTTGGGGTAGGGGAATATGCTCTTTCCCAGATATTGTGCACTCCCAGAGTTACTGTATATAATGTGCAGGTGTTGTGGGGGACACAGAGGTGCAGAGGGGCTTGCCCCAAACAAAAACATTGTTTTTTTGTGTTTTTTATGTTTTACTTTTGAATGTGAAAGGGCTTTTGCTGTGCACATCCATAGTGACGTGTCAACCTTTGCAATGTTGGCGTTTTCTGGTCAACATTGTAAACATTGTCATTTGGGTCATTTGATGACATTCAGTAGGCTAATATATTCATTAACCAGGACAAAAAAACAATATTTAAATGTAAAAACATAAAGATTATGTTTGCCTTCTATCATGAGACAGTAAAAAAATGAAACTGTCAAAAAAATCAAACTCTACTAAAGCATCAGGTAATGTTTTAAATGGATGTTATTTCTTTTATAACCGTCTAAATAGATCTGAGGATTTTTTATTGTATAACATACAAAGCTGCTGTTGAAAAGAATGGGTTTTATTTAATAAAGAACATGACAGGTACAGGCACTGCTATGGGGAGCCCCTATTTGCACTGATCTTTTCATTGGATATTTTGAAGCAAAATACATGTATAAAACACATGCAAATCATTTTTTGAGTTCATTTAAAATGTAGAAGAGACATTTGGTCAGACTTGTAATGAGTGCAGAGTGAAGAGAGGAGCTGCCTGAGGTTTAGGCTGTTAGGGGGTATGATTGGCAGATTCAGCATGTGGGTGTGCAGTAATGTCATTGTTTTAAGAAGCTATAAGGATATGCATGCTAATACTACATTTGCAGTCACAGCTGAAGTGCTCAGTGTTTAGGAATATTTAGGAATATAACTGTAGCAAGTTGCATTCTGTTTCACCTTTGTGGGTAGTAAATGCAAAAATGTAACCTGCTCAGTGGCATCAGCTGAAGTTGTCAGAGGTGTCCATGTAGTAATAGTCTCTTAAATGTGTCTGCAGCAAAGATGCAGTGCATTTACACAAACATGGCCTAGCCTTCATTTTTCAGCACCCAGAATATCAGAGCAGTTATTCAATTCCTTTAGACCATGGAAGATGTTAGTGTGGCAGTTTGAACAGAATATCCAAGGGGGACAGCACAGCACCAGTAGCAATTAAAATATATAGAGATGCCTCATCAAATATCAACCAGTCTAAAGCTGCACAGAACATTAGGATGCATGAGCATGACAACCAGGTGGAGTCCTCAAATGTCATTAACAGCCTGGGCTTAATACCGCACTGTTAGATTTTTCATCACCAATTGAATTTTATTTATTTATTATTTTTTTTCTTGATACTGAATTCAATGTTATTGAAGACATTTTGCTAGCATGTGCAAAAACTAGAAGGCATGCTGCAGAGATGTTGAAACAGTAAAGTAAAGTAAAGTAGCCGTCGACTACTTTAACAGTACTCTTATTAATGTCCTTAATATGGTCATACCCATTAGGAAAATCAGAGTCAAGGCAAACTATGCACCATGGCTAAGTAGGGACACAAGAGCCCTACTAAAAGCTAGAGATAACACTAGCTTATCCAAACAAAAGTACCAGCAACTAAGAAATCAAGCCAAGAAACAAACCAAACTCGATAAACAGAATTATTTCCTTGGTGCCCAAAACAAACACGCAAAAGATCCTCACAAGTTCTGGCATGCCATCAACTCCTACTAAAACCAGGCAAAACTACCACTCCCACTCCCAGCTCCACCATTAATACTAAAGACATAGCCTCCAAATTTAACCACCACTTCACAGAATCCGTCCTATCTTTATCCTGCCAACTGTCCAAACATAACAGTACATCCACTCTCGGCAAACACCCCAATAATATCCACTCCTTTACTCTCTGACCTGTCCCTACCGCTACAATTAAAAAACTCTGCCAGAAACTTAAACCTACCACCCTTGCTGCTGACAACTTACCTGCCAACTTCTGAAAAATAACTGTTGAATCCCTATCTTACCCTGTTTCCATCCTTCTCAACTGCTCCAAAAAGGAAGCATATATCCCTCAGCTATGGAAAATATCATATATTATTCCTCTTCACAAAGGTGGAAACTCTTATGACTTTTCTAACTACCGTCCCATAGCCATCCTATCCCCTTATCCAAAGTACTCGAGAAATGTATTCACTCCCATGTTATGCAATTCCTGAACACACACAGTCTCCTCTCCTCCACACAACATGGCTTCCATCAACACCACAGCACAACAACCACTCTCCTCTATTTTACTAACATGGTTAACCAACACAGAAACAACAATAAGTTTGTATCTGCAATATTCTTAGACGTATCTAAAGCATTTGACATGGTCTCCCATACCATATTACTAGATTCCATAACCTCCCTATCCATTGCTCCTTCAACTGTTGCCTGATTTAAAAGCTGTCAGATAGACAACAATCTGTGCAGTGACAAGGCATATTATCTCCCTTACTTCCAACTACTATAGGCGTACCACAAGGCTCAATATTAGGCCCACTCCTCTTCTCTATATTTACTAACAATTTTCATATCTCCACCCAGCATGCTACACTTATACAGTATGCAGATGATTCGACTCTTATCTGCTCTGCACCATCACTCACCACTTTAAAACAACTTACTCAGGAATCCTATACCTCTGTGGAAAGTTGGATTACCCAGATCCAACTTATCCTAAACCCCAACAAGACTAAATCACTACTCTTCACTCCCAACAAAACTATATCCACCCCTCTATCCTTTGCAATCACTTCCAAAAATGGTACTAGCATCTCTGCCTCTGACCACACCAAACTCCTTGGTGTAGAAATTGATAAAAACCTACTTGTTTGATGTCCATATTTCACAAACTATTAAAAAGGTCCATAAGAAAAATGGGAACACTATATAGACATAAGAAGTTCCTGTCTGATCAGGCATGAATTACCCTAGCCCAAACTCATCTACTGTCCACTCTAATGTATGCTGCACCAATCCTTACCCACATCAGAAAACTGGATCTTGACAGACTTGAGTCATGCTATAATAAAATTGCCAGATTTGCAAACAACTCCACCTTCAGAACCCATCACTGTCAGGCTTTAAGGAAACTTCAATGGCTAGAACATCCCCAACTACTCAGTTATCATCAACTAATAATTGGTCACAATATTGTGAAATATCCTGATAACACCCCCGCAGTAAGCCAACTTCTCACACCATACATATCAAATTGTCCTCTCTGCTCTTCTGACAAATCACTCCTCTGTATCTCTAGGGCTAACAACTCTGCAGGGAAAGCATTATTCTCTCATAACATAGATAAAATCTGGAATAACCTCCCCCCTACTCTGACTTCTGCTGCTACAACTACACAGTTCAAAAACTCACTTAAAGCACACCTAATGAATTCCTGGCTATTTCCATGCATTACATAACTCTCTCTTCATGAATACCGCTGTGGTGCAGCGGTAGCGTTGTTGCCTCACAGCAAGAGGTTATCCCGTTCGATTCTCAGCTGGAGCGCCTTCTGTGTGGAGTCTGCATGTCCTCCCCACAGTCGAGTGGTGTTCAAAAGACGTGCGTGAATGGGCGTGCCTTCGTTGAAGGTTGGGCGTCGGGTTGGCACCTCGGCACCGTAAAGATCTACTGCCAATCATTAGCGGATCGGAGTTCCGCTGTGGCGACCCCTAATCTGGAAAAGCCGAAAGAAGAACAACATAACTCTGTCTTCATCCACTACAAACTTCTAGCTATGGTATTATACTTACTGCTAATCTGCTACAGTTCCAGGAATCTTTACTGCTGAATTCAATTTTTATATTTCCCAATACTTAATCATGTTATTTTGATTCTGCATTAATGTTTATTGCCAAATATAGGTTGTATTTAGTATTATGTGTTTAACTATGTCTACTTATTGTTACTCCCTGGGCATCCGCTGTAAATGTACCTGTGTCCAGTTGGACTATCCTGGTAAACAAATGTAAAATAAAAAAATAATAAAATAAATGAAGCCTATAGCCTCATCCTGGATGCTATGGAAAATATTGTCCCCTTCAGAATTGTTCGTCTTTTTGGGAATATTCTTCCTGAGTGGGTTGAACAAAAGATCAAGGTTCACAAATCCTTTTCAGCAAACCTGCTGCTATCAGCAGAAGTTTTTCATAAGCTCATGAGCGGTGATAAATTCTCAAAACATTTGCAGTTCTCATCACAACCAGTCTCCAGAATACAAAAGCAACTTAGGTTAAACATTAAAAAATCCATATCATTCACAACAGCAGATATTTTTCTACAGATGAGTCACTTCACCTGCTCAAATGTCGTCTTAGCTTCAAACAGCATATGTCATTGAAAAGATAGGTGATTGGTGCAAAGACCTACCTATGAGCTGCGTGAAACAGGGGCAGTTCATGGCACTAGCTGTTGGGCTGCAGCTTCCAAATTAAAAAAAAAGAAGAAAGATGAAAAATGCTATTTTTACAATTTTTGAAATTAAGAAAGTCGGCTTTACTTTCTGTTTAAGTTCCAGTTCTCAGAACTCTGCTCATGTATGCATGGAGTTATGAGCAAAGAAAAAAAAAACAAGTAATCGTGGTATCCCCGAAGTCTCAAAACATGTACCAATAACACTTTGTTTTACAGCACAATAAACCACTCCCATGCCTGATAAAAAGTATATATATATTTAGAAAGCTTGTGAGGAAATTATTACTCTATTTTTGTTTTACTTGGATCGTTTGTCTGTGTACTTAATAAAGGATTTTCGACTGGAAACAGACTGCCTGCCTTGCTTGGATTACTTTTGAATACTTAGTAATGCTGTAGAATTATATATTTTCTATTACTACTTTTTGACTTGACGAGTTTACGTTCGCTACTTCTACTACTATTGTCTGATCTGATTAATATACAGTGATTAACTAGAAATATATGGACTGAAAATCTTCCGCACAGAGAAGTTTCTTACAGAGTTATGAGAAAAGCTGACACTGTTAAAAAAGAGAGAGAGAGAGAGAAAGTCTCTTAGTCCAGTCACCAGGCTTTTTCACATTTACTCCACAACTCTGTGGAGCTCTTTGGCACTTTTGTTGAGTACTTTGGAAGCGTCACTCAAGAAGGATCTCTCCGGGCTGCAGCATGGAGCAGCAAGAAGCATTGCTCATTGGCTCAGGCTGTCTCATGTGATGTGACTGAGACAGCGTGAGACTAAAAATAAAAGAAGTAACCTTGTGAGTATGGAGGACTGAGGGTGGGAAGAATTTTTTTTTTTTTTTTACAGGCAATAAGCCTGCTACTGCCAGAGATAATTTAAGTGTGTGTGTGTGTGTGTGTGTGGGTGTGGGCACGTGTGCATGCGCCATGCAAGTATGTATGTGCATATGTATGCAGGGGAGATGGAGATTCTCTCAACTTTTCCTGATTCTGCAGAATACTTCTTTTTTGCTTTGTATTTTGGTCTGTTGATTTTGGTCTGTTGTCCATCATTATCTTAGCTTTCTCCTAGATTCATGAGATAAAAGAATGAGTGGTAATTGGGGTGGGGGGGCTAGTGCATTACAGTAGGATGTAGTGGGGGAGCTAGTGCAGTACAGTAGGATGTATGCTATTTTCTAACAACAGTGAGCTGGTAAGATACATTCCTATATGGCAGTTATATGATGGCCACTTTTGCCATTTGTTCAAAATAAGCAGTTATTCTGGCTTTGCAGAAGTAGTGTGCATAATTTTTTTCATTTTCTGTCAGAGTCAAACTTCAGCAATCTACTCAACAAGTAGCAGTCAGGGAAGAATGTGTGTGACAGCAACTGATCATTGGCAGTATGTCATATCAAGTACTGTTGCCATCTAAAAGTAATTGGCTCTACAATTGAGTTTTTGGCTGTTCAATCCTTCCTAACAGACTGCATGTAATGTTTATTTCTGTGAAGATTTTATTCGCATCCTTTGATTTCTTTTGCCATACCTTTAGCCTTAGGCCATTTGCTCTTTAATTTTCATCCCAATATAATACCACAGTACCAGAGTGATTGACGTGTAAAAGCCCGAAGCCACAGGTATCGGGTGTCATAACACTCCTGGGTAGGTGTTAAATACACATTATACCATGACCCCCCATTAATATTCCAAAACGTGCATGCTGATTGGCCAGCGTGCACATTGTAAATCGACTCATACTAATGGAAAAAGGTCCGGTCGCCTGGACTTTTTCCATTAGTATAAGTCTCTTTTAAAACACTGTCTCGCTATGTTAAAAGAGTTTAACATAGCGACACAGGTTTAAAAAAAGCAGCGGAGATCTCCGTTGCTTTTTTTAATGCTGTCTCGCTATGTTAAACTCCTTTAACATAGCGACACAGTGTGTAAAAAGCAATGGAGATCTTGCTTTCTCCGTTGCTTTTTAAACCTTCGCTATGTTAAATGGGTTTAACATACCGAGACAGCTTTAAAATAAGCAATGGAGATCTCCGTTGCTTATTTTAAAGCTGTCTCGCTATGTTAAACCCATTTAACATAGCGAGACAGGTTTAAAGCAACAGAAAGCAAGATCTCCATTGCTTTTCATATGTTAAATGGGTTTAACATAGTGAGACAGCTTTAAAATAAGCAACGGAGATCTCCGTTGCTTATTTTAAAGCTGTCTCATATGTTAAACCCATTTAACATAGCAAAACAGTAAAAAGCAATGGAGATCTTGCTTTCTCCGTTGCTTGGCCACAGCTCTGATGTACTGCATAGGCATGCGCAGTACATCAGAACTGCGGCGGATACCAGCCAGCTGCGGAAGGGCAGCAAAGAGGCATTATACAATGCCATTATTTAAGAAAAGTAATTATTTCTTTTCTTAAATAATGTCATAGTATAATAGCAATAACCCACTTCTGGGTGTGTAATGCGGATTTACCCACGGTTGTCTTTGTTTGGTCCCGGGCCTCCGACCAAACCATGCCAACTGTGGGTAAATCCCGCATTACCCACACCCAGGCGTGGGTTATTGCTATATTAACACATGCCCTGGAGGGCATTATTATTTGCTTGGTAGTCCGTTCCATGCATCAGCTACTCTCACAGAACCAATTAGTACACTTCTCTTTCCTATATAATCTTCTACATAGGCTGTCTGATGATTCTGTACTACTTTTTGATAACCCCAAACATTCCTAGAGGTACTTGTCTCTAAATGCTCTACATACCTGAAATAGACCTCCTCTTAAATATCTGTAAGAGACACTGTACAAGTTCAGATATTTTAGTCTTTCATAATAACTTAAATTTTCACACCTGTGGATACTGTTGGTATACGTCTGCTGCACTCTTTCCAGTTTACTCATGCTTGTTTTCTTATAAGGTTTCCTTATTGTCATTTCATACTCAGGTTTGGGTCTAATGTAACTAACAAACAATGAGTTCATCATTTCTGATTTCCTAGACTTTATAAATATTTTTATACAACCTATAGTTCTATAACTATCATTAACCAATTGTTTGATATGATTAGAAAAACTCATAGCTTGATCTACCCATATACCCAGGTCCTTAAATGAGTCTACAGTTTCAATCACTGAGTACTGTATTAAATATTCACCTTACAAATTATGTCTGCCAAATCTTCTATACTTTATTTTTGATATATTTAACAGTGCATTATTCTCCTGTGCCCAAATGATTAATTTAGTCAAGTTATTTTGCACGGTTCCTATTGTATTGTTGACATCTTAGGTTGTTGAATGCTTATACATCGACACATAAGCATCGAAAGCTTACAATAGCGAACAGCCACATTATCGAATTCTTTCCTTGGGAAAGAATTTGCTGTTATCAGGGATTTGCCCTTTCCCCAATGTAGAGCGATCTCAGAGTTGGTATATTATGTTAGGGGGTGTGGGGGGTGTTGGGGGTGAAGCCCCCACTATGTTTGGGTGAGTCTGTTTAGTTTGTTTCCGGACTGCCACTCAAATTCTTTCCCGAGGAACAAATTCGATTAAGTGGCGATTCGCTGTTGTAAGCTTTCAACGGTTAGGTGTCAATGTTTTTGGATTCAACAACCTAAGCTGTCAATGTTATGATATATACGCAATTTGCACACCTGCCCTATCTGTAGCACATGTAATCAGTTTACCCAATTTCAGGTCATCTGCCTAATAGACTATAGAACACCTCAGGTGAAAAAGATAGGTCTGAAATATGCAATCTAAACAAGTACTGACCTTGGACAGAGCTGTGTGGGCACCCTGACTATAACCAAGAATTTTACCTGGCCAGTTGCTGTATGATACTTGCCTTGTCCTGTTTGTAAGCCATGCAGCTATCCATCTTATCAAGAGTACATTGATACCTAGTTGTTCTAATTTATTGATCAGTGTTTTGTGTATGACCCTGTCAAGTGCTGAAGCTAAATCTGTATAAATTACATCACAGCACAATTTTTCTTTCATAGCTGTCATTATATTGTTATAGCACATCATGTTACAGGTGGTAATAGATCTATTTTCAACATATTTATTTATTTTTATTTTTATTTTGACATTTGTTAACTGGGTATATCCGATTGAGCCTTAGCCCATTTTCAGTGGAGGCCTGGGGGTAAAGCCCTAAAAAGTATACTATTAAAGCAGAGGATAATAGTTATTGCAAGAAGCATTAAATACATGGTAAACACACATACAGTAAGATTAAAAAATACCAAAAGAAATCTGATATACAGTACAACAATATGTAAATCAGTTGGTAATGAGGAGAAGAAAAGTAATAATAAGAATCCATGGTGGTTACAATAACTGCATATAGAGCACAGGGTATAGAGAAGTACAAGTCAAAAGGCTGTGGAAAGAATAAATAACAGGAAAAGTTAAAATCAAATGGAGTAGAAAAGACCAGTTTATAAGCAGAATAACAAGGACAAGGTTCAGTGCAGTGGGGAGCAGAAAGAGAGTTAGTCTGGGCTTTGGCATTTGCAGATCCATGAGTTTACTATGGTTTCTTTTACACCTTTTTTAAGTTATGAGTATAGGGTAGGGTTTTATGCTCACAGGGAGTTTATTCCAAGCTAAGGCAACTGAGTAGCTATATAAGTGCTAGCCTATTGTTTTTTATGGCTTATAGATTTCTAAGAGGAACTGGTCAGAGGTCCAAAGAGAGCGATGGGAATATTTAGGGAGATAAGGGAGGATATGGTGAGGTACTGGGCAGAAGGAAGGTTTAGTTAAGATGGAGTCAATAAAAAGCAGTTGAGGTAGTAGGAGCTGGTGGGGAAATTCTAGCCAGCTTAGAGTTTTTAAGGAAAGGCAGTGGTGAGAGTTATAGGGTTAATTAGCAGAGAACCTAGCAACTTTGTTGTGAGTTTCAACTTGGTCTTTAGAGATGATTGTAAGTTGGTCAAGACTGGAGAGGCATACAAAGACTGGGAAGAAGATGGACATAGGCCATAGAAAGTCTACAGGCATTGTTGAGGTATTATTTTGTTTCTATACAGCAGTCCTAGTTTTTAGTGTGTCTTCTTTATGCAGTTTAGGATGTGCAGAACAAATTTAAGTTGATCATCAATGATTGTACCCAGTAGTTTGGTGTGTGTCTCAACGATTATGACAGTGTTGTCAAGAAATGTGATGGCAAATGAAGATTTAAGATGAGAAAGGGATTTTGATAGATAATCAATTTCAAGGAGGCCCATCCATCCTTTGGAATGCGGAATATATAATCTTGGTATGCACTGATTTTTATAAATCATTTGATGAGTATGAAGCTTCCTTCTTGTTTCCCTGTCTAATCTATCCAACAGCTTTTGGGGCAGTCATTCACTCCAGAACTATAAGTTATTACAGGAAGAGCAAATTGATTTATAGATTGAACTTTGTTCCTAGATGTCAACGCTGTTTTCAGGATTAATTTAAGTCTTCTAAAATATTATCATTGCAAGAGTAGCCAGTCACATATGGTAGATACAGATAAAATGTAATACTTTTTTATGAAAGGCAGTAAAACAAACAACAACAGCCAAATAAAACACCATGTAAAACAGATGAGTGCTTTCACTCCAGTCCTGGTGCTTCATCAGATCTAATTAACACAGTGCTTGACTATTTAAAGATACAAAGATTCTTACCTCTTCAGATCACATGACTTGAGCAGAGGTCTTAAGAGAACATACTCATTCAAACCTTTTCCTTTGTCACTTTGCATTTCTAGGATCCATTTTGTCTTATTACTGACATTACCTCCCCTAATGCTCTTATTCAATAGCTGTAATACAAGAGATTTAAATTTATGTGTAGTCCCAGTACTTAAAATATGTTTACGCAAGACATTCTTTTTGTCTTTCCTGGAGATATCATAAATATTTTCATGAATGCGGTCTTTAAGCATTCTGTTTGTCTTAACAATATAAAAATTACTGCATGCTGTGCAGGTTGCAAGCTATACCAAGTCACAGCTCTTGCAATTCACAAAAAAAAAAAAAAAATCAAGCTTATACACATGCTTAGTCGTGGGATGTTCATAAACCTCAGTTGTTCACACATACTTGCACATATTACAGTTTCTACAGGGGCGTGTCCTGTTTCTACTCATTATAGGCTGTTTCCTAGCAAAATGTTTATAACATAACATTTTCTTAAGGAAGGTGTTGTCCTTAAAACAAAACCTAGGGTGGTCCCCTAGAATAGATTTATTTCTGTCATAGCAGGTTAAAACATGCCAGTGCCTTTTAATAATATTGCATGTAGAGCTGACATCATTAAAATAAGTTACAGTCATTCTTAATGTATTAACCTGTGGGACCAGCTGTTTGTTTGTTATTATCATCCTGAGATAAGAAAAGGTCTAGCATAACTTTCTATGTGACATAACCTCATTTTTTGCTTTGTCTAGCTCAGAATAGCCTCTACTAAACAGGTCACTTGAACGTTCACTGAAAGCAGATAACATTATCTGATCATTAAATGAAGAAGATATGGAACAAGGTAAACGCCCAGTCCAAGCAGCAATAAATATAATAAAAGTGTAACAAAGGATTAGGGCGAAACACAGCTCTAAAAGGTAATAGAATAAAATGTCACTTATAAATCTCATCAACCTCCAGTCAGCACAGCAAGTCCAAAAAAGAGATTTACTTCCAAGTTAAAAATCCGTTTCTTTTATTACAGCAGGTACCAGAGTTAAGCTTTCACCTTCGGTTTCATCAGACTCACTACAAAGTACAAAGTCAATGAGTCTTAAATACTAAAAAAGGCGGGAAAAAACAATCAATTAAGCTTGTTAACAGCAAGTTCATTCCTTAGCAACCAACTCAATCAATAAAATCTGCTACATACATATTTGCATAAATATTTGCATAGCACAATAAGTTAAAAAACGTACTAAAATCAAACTACATATTTATATAATTCTAGCTAATATCATAAAACATTAAGTACAAACTTTATTAAGCTTTCAATTTCCTCATCTTTAAAAAAGGTCTGAGAGAGACCTTAGCATTTAACCAGGGACCGTGTCTGACCTCAGCTTCAAAATCCAAGCATTCTCTCTACTCTCAGTAATGGCCCAGATATCACCACCTCTACTAGTAACATTTATCTTCTCTACAATCCTAAAGCTGAATGTATGTGTACAATCGGTGTCCATAACATGCTTGGCTAATGCATTGGTGCAATTCTTAACCCTAATATTGTACTGATGTTCCGTACCATCTCTCAAACATCTATCGTCTTACCAATGTAAAACGACGAGCAAACAAGGCAGACAGCTAAATAGACAAGGTCTCTGGACATGCAATCACCTCTAACCTTAAAAGTGTATGGGATATGTGTGCTTGGATGTATGAACACTGAATCCTCACAAATAAACTCACAAAAGTTGCATTTACCACACTTCTTAGTGCCATACGAAAGTATGGTTTCAGGACTGTTGGTCACCCTGTCACATAGTAGCCTTTTGATGTTTTTCTTGTTCTTATACCTAAAACAGGGACTATCACCAACTATATCTCTGATGTGTGGGTCCACCATCAATATGTCCCAATGCTTCCTTACCACATCCTTGATACCACCCACATCTTTGGTATAAAACAAAGAAAAAGCAGTGGAACCTTTAGTAGTGTCGTTGGTATGCACTCGTGTATCCATACCATGACCCAATTCAGAAAAATAAGGGGCAGCTGCTCCAGACCTCAACTCTAGTATATTATCATGTCCTTTAGTAATATCGTCCATCTTGTAACCCCGAGATGCCAACCTCCTATCCAGATCTAGTAAATCCTGATGAAACCCTTGCTCTGTAGGGTTATACCTAGAAGTCCTCATACTTTGTCCCCTGACAATATTGTGGAAGATATGGCCAGGATGCATACTATGTCTGTGTAAAATTGAATTCTTATGACAGGACTTCCTATACACCCCAGTGTTTATAATACCATTAGGAAGGCGCTCTACAAATACATCCAAAAAGGGAGCCTAGTATAGGAAAACTCATAACTAAATTTAAGATACTCAGTGGAAACATTTAGATCCATGATATAAGATTCCAATTGTTCAACTGACCCCTTCCATAACAGGAAGAGGTCATCCACAAAGCGCCTATAGAAGGAAACATAGGCTAAAAAACTGGGATGTGAGGTCATGAATTCTACCTCCCATTCAGCCATGTACAGGTTAGCGTAGCTATTGGCACACGAAGTGCCCATAGCTACGCCATCCAACTGTAGAAAGAACTCCTGCTCAAAGCCAAACACATTGGTATGTAAAACAACATCCAGAAAAGTTAACAAAATACCAATCTTATCAACACTGTATTCTGAGTGGCTACTAAGATGTCCTGTCATAAGAATTCAATTTTACACAGACATAGTATGCATCCTGGCCATATCTTCCACAATATTGTCAGGGGACAAAGTATGAGGACTTCTAGGTATAACCCTACAGAGCAAGGGTTTCGTCAGGATTTACTAGATCTGGATAGGAGGTTGGCATCTCGGGGTTACAAGATGGACGATATTACTAAAGGACATGATAATATACTAGAGTTGAGGTCTGGAGCAGCTGCCCCTTATTTTTCTGAATTGGGTCATGGTATGGATACACGAGTGCATACCAACGACACTACTAAAGGTTCCACTGCTTTTCTTTGTTTTATACCAAAGATGTGGGTGGTATCAAGGATGTGGTAAGGAAGCATTGGGACATATTGATGGTGGACCCACACATCAGAGATATAGTTGGTGATAGTCCCGTTTTAGGTATAAGAACAAGAAAAACATTAAAAGGCTACTATGTGACAGGGTGACCAACAGTCCTGAAACCATACTGCATGGCACTAAGAAGTGTGGTAAATGCAACTTTTGTGAGTTTATTTGTGAGGATTCAGTGTTCATACATCCAAGCACACATATCCCATACACTTTTAAGGTTAGAGGTGATTGCATGTCCAGAGACCTTGTCTATTTAGCTGTCTGCCTTGTTTGCTCGTGCGTTTTACATTGGTAAGACGAATAGATGTTTGAGAGATCGTAATGGAACATCAGTACAATATTAGGGTTAAGAATTGCACCAATGCATTAGCCAAGCATGTTATGGACACTGATTGTACACATACATTCAGCTTTAGGATTGTAGAGAAGATAAATGTTACTAGTAGAGGTGGTGATATCTGGGCCATTACTGAGAGTAGAGAATGCTTGGATTTTGAAGCTGAGGTCAGACACGGTCCCTGGGTTAAATGCGAAGGTCTCTCTCAGACCTTTTTTAAAGATGAGGAAATTGAAAGCTTAATAAAGTTTGTACTTAATGTTTTATGATATTAGCTAGAATTATATAAATATGTAGTTTCATTTTAGTATGCTTTTAACTTATTGTGCTATGCAAATATTTATGCAAATATGTATGTAGCAGATTTTATTGATTGAGTTGGTTGCTAAGGAATGAACTTGCTGTTAACAATTAATTGATTGTTTTTCCGCTTTTAGTATTTAAGACTCATTGACTTTGTACTTTGTAGTGAGTCTGATGAAACCGTAAGGTGAAAGCGCTAACTCTGGTACCTGCTGTAATAAAAGAAACGGATTTTTAACTTGGAAGTAAATCTCTTTTTTGGACTTGCTGTGCTGACTGGAGGTTGATGAGATTTATAAGTGACATTTTATTCTATTACCTTTTAGAGCTGTGTTTCGCCCTAATCCTTTGTTACACTTTTATTATATTATCTGATCATTAGTATTCAACCTAGCATACCTAAGAGCTACCCCTTTATAATATTCCTAGGAATGTGCGTGGGGTGCTTACCTTGTGCATTGTGCTACATGATACATATTCTGCAATGTTTCTTATAAACCTCTGTTTCTAGGCTGTTTTGTTTTTTTTTAGTACTTTTCACATCCAAAAAGTCTATAGTCTAAGGTGAAAACTTGAAAAGTAAATCTTAAAAAAATGTGTTGTTTGTCATATGACAGGGGAGTGGGGCCTGTCCAGATGAAAGAGGCATCATCCACAAACCTGCCTTAGAAAGAAATATATTGTCAAAATATATTACCAATGTCTAAGACATAAAGCATCTCCCACTATGCAGGAACCAAGTTTGCTTAACTATTGGCACATGGTGTACTCATGGCTACACCTACTTTCAGTATATAAAATACATCATTAAATGTAAAAAAGTTATTATTCAGAATGATCTGTAATTAAGAGCCTATCAAGTGGATGTGTGATGCTGTATAATCAGAAAACTTAGATATAAACAGTGTAATAAACTCAATACCCACATCATTAGGTATTACTGTAAACAGTGAGGTCACATCCATTATAACCAGTAAAAAAAAAAAACACTTCTATTAGACCCAGGCCATTCATACAGTGATGTCAAAAAATACTTGGTGTCCCTTAAAACTGAGTTAACCTTGTCTAATATAGGTTGAAGTTGTTTTTCAACATATATTGATAGGGGCTAAGTAGCTTACCCCCTACCTGAAATAATAGGTCTCATAGGTGGTTTATTTAAAGACTTATGAATCTTTGGGAGGCCATAAATTGTTGGAACAGTAAGGTGCTCAATAGTGAAAAGCTCAAGCAGGTTATTCCAAATGTTGTACTTTAAGTACAAATCAGACAAATCAGAGTGTATACCTAATATTAACTTCTCAGCTTTCACTTTACACCACATTTCATAAAGTAAGTTTCTGAAAACATATATAACATATTTTCCACATAGTGGGAGGTGTCCATTAGAACAACAGCACCTCCTTTATCTGCTGGTCTAATATACAGGTGTTCCATCATGACCAAGTCCATCAGGGCTCGATATTGCACCTCTGTGAGGTTATAAATGTCTTTGCAATGCTTTCTCCTCAGAAATTCACAAATATCCTGTTCACAGAGCATAAGGAATGTATCAGTTAGAGGTGGGTTGGCAGGTACAAAGTGACTTGGTAACTTATATATATTGCTCTGTGCTGAACTATTAAGTCCATAAAGCAGTTTAAGGGAAATATTCCTTGCAAATAACTTCAAGTCTGCCAATACTTCACATAAAATAGAACCTCTGGATGGAATAAAAGAGAGATCTTTAAAACTTGCTGTTGTTCAAGTGTCAAAATGACTAAAGAAATATTCCCTATCAGGTCCAGGAAGTCTTTCTACTTACTGCTGGTCCCAGCTCGAGCTGTTCAGCCTGAAATGCCCATTTACGGACCTGTTATCCTCTGCTCTGGGAGCGGCCTCTTTTTTCCCTGATAGGTAGTGGCTCTGGAAAAGGCACCTCTAAAAAAGCACCTGCATCAGTAATTCTATTGGAGGAGCTGCTTGTAGATGTTCTTTCCTTGAGACAGGTCTCATTAGACACTGTCTGTTGTTTTATTGGATATAGCCAATGGGTTCACCTCTGGTGCACTGGGAGGGTGTTGAGAAACAATGAGATATTGTCATCTTTTAAATAAGGTTGCAGTCTTTCCAAGGCAGTAGCTGAGTGACTAGTGGAATTCTTCCTCTTCATAGTAGCTGCCATTTGAAAAGTTTCAGCCCTGGGCCACACATAAATGCAGCCATTCTGGAAGTCAGCAAGATTCCATAGCCAACTTCCTAAAATGTCTCCTGCAAACATTTATCAAGTGAAGAAATGCTAAGCAGAAGATCATCTAGTTTTCTTCTGCAAGATGGAGAGTCCATGTATATATCTACCTTGTCAAAATCTGACTGAATCTCTTGCAGCGTAACAGCTTCTAGGGGTTTAAAGTGTTTAATAAGAAGTCTGATATAATTAAACTGAGTCTCAATATTAAGTGCCTGACACCCTCTCAAAAATGACGGGTACTGGCTGCCATAAGCAGGCATACCTGAACTGTTGAGAGAGTGGTTGTTTGAAAAGTTTTAGCCCTGGGCCACACAAAAATGCAGTCATTATGGAAGTCAGCAAGATCCCTAGCCAGCTTTGGCACATTCAGTTGCTGCCTGATTTTTATTTACTTCTGGTCTGATTTTCATTCCTACTTGATGCCGATATGCTTCTGCTAGACTAAGCAGGGAAGTCATCTTAGATTTATTCACCTCATGTTTCAAAACTTTCACTATGTTTGGGTCTTGTGAGGTCATCGGATGTGTATGTAGTCCCACTTTTGCAGATCTGTACATGTAATCAATTTCAAGGAGACTCGTACCTCCTTCGAAATGGGGAATATATAATCATGGTATGCACTGATTTTTATAAACCATTTGATGAGCATGGAGCATCCTTGTTTTCCTGTCAAATCTATCCAACACTTTTTGGGGCCAGTCAGTCACTCCAAAACTGTAAGTTAGGACAGAAAGAGCAAATTGTTTTATAGCTTGAACTTTGTTGCTAGCTATCAACACTGTTTTCAGGATTAATTTAAGTCTTCTAAAATATTTATTACTAAGTTTTATTTGCATTTGTTCATGTTTTATTGTTGATCCTTCATCAGTTCCCAAATTTTTATGCACTCCCTCTTGCTCAAGTTCTTTTATATTACATCTTGTCTGAGACTGATGTTTACTTGGTGCTGCAGCTTTCCTGCTTTATAGGTTGTTTTTACTCATTTAGAAAGACCAAATTACATTTTTATATCATCTGAAAATTTTTGACTACTTGCAGTTGAGCTATATAGATTTAAATCATCTACAAACAGAAGAAGATAAGCATTTTGCTTTGTGGGAGCCAAATTATAGCCATGACTTAATCTGTTAAGCAGACAGCGGTGACAGAAAGTCACCCTGGAATATCCCCCTTTGAATTTTTATCTTTGGAATAATAATTGATTGTTTATCATGGCTTAACTGCAAAGTGACTTGCCACTGTTTCATGGTCACTGTGATGTAATTTAGCAGTGTAGGGTGTATCTTATACATTTTTAAGCACTCTTTTATCCATGAATGTGGAATGCTGATAAATGCTTTTTTGTAGTCTGTCCATGCCATACTTAGATTCTTCCCCTTTTTATAGTTCTTCACTATGACTTATTTAACAACAAATGATCCTTTGTGCCATCCTTTTGTTCTATTGCCATAATTGAGTTTTCTTCTAAATGACTATAAACTCTATCAGCATCAATTTCAATGTATAGTTTATACATCCATCGGAAGGCAAGTTATTAGTTTATAGTTCTTAGGGTAGCTTGCAAGTTCACTCTTAAGTAGGAGCATTGTTTTTCCTGTAGCTATACAGAAGTGTCTGTTCAGGGTGCGCATATAAATAGTTCTTATTCTTATTCATGGCTAAATCTTCGTGCAAAGATGTTAACTTTTAGCCAGAAGATAAGTACTGCATCTGGGCCTGGGGTTTTCCAATTAGAGGCTTTTCTTAACTTTTTTTCAGTCTCTCTGACTGTTACTTCATCCCATTTCATATCCTGTACATTTAAACTTCTTATTCTTTTGTTTACTTCCTCTATCCATTTAGCATCTTTGTTATGTTCCACAGGATCTTCATAGATATTTCTCCAAAATGTATCTATTTCTTATTTTTTGGTGGTCTTTCAATTCCTTTTACCTTGTTTCCCAATTCTCTATAAAACCCTATTTTGGGTCATCAATAAATTGCGTATTTTGTACTTTCCTTTATATTTATCTGTTTATCTACTAAGTATATCTGCCTGTGTTGATATTTTTAGTTTATTATTTGCATTAGTGCATGATAAATCCTGATCTGTTATAATACTGTGCATTGCTTTTATTGCATGTATCTTTATGAGTATTTTTGTGGATTTGTTCTCTCTTCTATAGTCTTCTAACAATGACACTTCTTGTCTTAATTGCTTAAGTTTTCTGTACTTCATACTTCCATGATGGCATTTGATTTCTTCCCGTGCTTTCCCTTGCTACCCTGTGTTCTTGTGATAGGACTTTATCTGTTACTAATTTTGCTACACAGTAATGTAACCTATTTGTTTCTGCTATATTGCATGAATCTCTGTGGACAGTCCTAATTACTGTGTTCATTTGTTTTATTAGACTTCTAACTTTTTGGGTTTCATCGACCTCCTGTGGTCTATTTCTTTCATTGATCTTATTATGTCTATCCATCTCTATTAAATGAACACTTCTGTTTGTGACCTCCTGTGTTACACAAGGCAGTGGCCACAACAGTGGCACATCATGTGCATCCCTGAAGGCAGAACACAGCACCACCATGACACTAGTTTGGGAAGAAGCCCATAAGTATGTTCATGTAAGCTGCAGGCATAGTGCCCCATCACATATAATTCATATGGAACTGAAACCATAGCTGGACCACAACCACAGCAAGAAGGGCACAGCTTTACCAAACAGGTGTGTTTTCAGGTCAGTGGATTAGAGGGGTAATAGCAAAGAAGGTAGGGCTAATAATGTTAAGAGTTGATGGGGGTGGAGGGATGAGGTGACTGGGAATAGAGAGACTGTGACCACTCTACTTGCGGTTGGAAGCTGGTATCTTAGGATAAGATACCATGAGCTGGAATACATTTTGGAAATGCAAATAAACTTGGTAGTTATCTCACTTACACCTATATTGCCTATCTTGGATACTTCCAGTTAACACCCATTACTCGTTATAGTGTCCAGATCTTTTTGGATCTGGCTTCTTTAACTGAGTTACTTACCAGTTAATACTAGGTAATATTCAAAAGGGCAAGAGTTTATTAAAAACATGAAAATAAGATTGTTAATCTAGGTCATCTGCAGTGGAGAAATCAATCACTGCCACTTATTATTCATATTTTCATATTTATGATCATACTTTCATAACTGAAAGTCCTACATGCTATTGAGGGGTATGGTGTAAACTACCATGGTGAGAGACATTAAAATTCATTGTCAATGTCCATATCCTGCTGGAGATGTTGCTACTTGTTTATTAGCAATTATGAAAATAAGCTATATTTCCATATTTATTTCATATTTCAAAAACAAGTAACTTACAAACTGTCGCATGGTTTCAGGTGAAACCTTAGATGCTCTTGAAGAAAACTGTCTAATATTTCCACTTTAAGTTGCACACCTTGAGAGATATTCAGTGTTATTTATATGGCTCATTATACAATTAAGCATATGTTTTCACATTTCTGTAAATATTCAAAAGAATGTGTATTTAGAGAATTTCTTGCTGTCCTGTGAAAGTTTATGTCTGGTTAACCAAAGCGTTCTAACAATATATATCTATGGTGTACATGTTTCTAAGATATTACAAAGTATTTGTGAAAGTTTAGCAAAAAATATCATTCTGAGTTTGTGTATTAATAATATGTTAGAGTATTTGAATGCATGTATGAATGCACTGACTATTATTACTGAAAATAACACTTCTTATTGATACCATTGCTATCTGTACACTTGTAACAGCATTTATTGTTCAGAAAATATTTACATGTTTATTTTATGCTTTTTATGTTGATTTTCATAAAATGTTCTGGAATGCAAGGATACATGTAGGTTGCTAAAGGTGTGACATTCCACACCACATAGGTGTTAATGAGTTGTGGAAACAAACAGAAGAATAACAGAGAGAAATTTAAGAAGCAGGCAGGAAATTTGTGGATATTCTCTAAATGAGGAACAAGGGGTAGTGATGCTGGATGTTCAAAGACAGAAATGAGGATGATAGTAACACTGTATTCTGAGGTAAAAATAAGAACTGCAAAAATTGGAAAGGAGCTAATGAAACGTGTGTTGAGACATGGGAAAGATAATTTAAAAATGCTAAAGGAAATAATAAGGGAATATGAATAGAAAAGGCAGTTAAAAAAGTTACACAAGACGTTGGGGATTATCTTCCCTTTTTATTATGTGTGAGTGTGCTGGTAGCTCATAAGTTACTTTTTACCAAATACATACATGTTAACAAAAGGACTTGTCTATTCTTTATTTCCCACAGGGTAAGGAAGCTTGAATGCCCAGAGTTCCCATGGCAGTACAACATCTGCTACTTGCCTTTACTACTGTGCATCAATTTTTGACACTTCCACATTGGCCTGCCTCATATTCTAAGCTGCAAGCACCCTGCACTCCAAAAGTGGTGATGCTAATAGGTGGATGAGTGGTCAAGAAGGCTCACTTCAATGAAAATTACTAGGTGTATTGTAGCTAAGTTAAGACCTATTTCCCCCAGTTTATGAAGTACATCATCAGGTGGGTACATGCAATGGGCATTCAATAAGAAGGCATCCCTATCTCCACAGTGATATGTCTCAAATGCCTTGCCTCACTATTGTTTTTACTGCCTCCTCTGTTAACTACCCCTGTCTCTGTCTCCTCTGGGGATGTTGATGTTTAGGCATGTGCATGTTGCTTGCTACCACATTCTCATTGAAGAGAGAAGCAATCAGGCTTATGTTGTCATCTACATTTTTGGATGTTGTTGATAGAATTCACCCTAGGTGTACAACCTGCCATTTTTCAGTTATTCTTTACATTTGCTTCCACTTTCTTTCTAATGTAAACATAACAACAGCACTGTAGTGTTTATATGAAACTTGAATTTAAAGATCTTTGTTTTCCTATTCTAAGTATATGAATATTCTTCTTGTAACTGATCTGGCAGTTTTCATTGTTTGTGGCATTGGACGTTATGTTTTCTATCTGAACTTCTGTTGCATAGCTTACTTGACATTTACATTTCCTTGTACAAAAACATCAAATAAACATACAAAGAAAATACTTTTGCATAAACTATCATTTTAATACCTTTATTGAATTATCAGTTAAGACATAGGCAAACATACATTTATATAAAAAGACATATTAACATATAAATGTTATAGATCACATATATTCTTTTGTATAATTATCATCAATCCAACATTACATAACTTGATCAGGCCCTACCTTCCCTTAAACTTTGCTCCTTTTCCAAAATATTATTCTGCATGTACTCTTTCCACAGTTTCCATTTTCTTTCTATGTAATTTGCTCCTACTTTTTTTAAAGAGCCAACTTCCACAGCTGACTTAAACTATGATTTCCATTTTCTAGCAACTGCTGTTTTAACAGCCACCAGAATTAAATTTAAGGCATTATTATTCCTAGACAATTCTAAAGTCCTGTATCCTAGCTCAGGGAAAAAAAATTCCTTAGTTATACATTTGCTAACTCAATATTTCTGGCAGAGTACTCTGTAGGGAACTTTAAAAAGTACACCAACACATTGCACACTCAAAACATATGTTTCTACGTACCTCTTTCTTCCCCATCATATCTCCAACATTTGCCATCTGTCTGAGGAAAAATTCTTAGGAGTCTGCTTGGGGTATAAAATACATATGCACATACTTTAAACCAAAAATCCTAAATCTTCATGAATTTACTGCATATTTGGAATCCATACATATGTCCCCCCATTGTTTTCTTGTGAATTGCTTATCCAAACTCTCTCCTCTCAATCTTTTCTAACCTCCTCTGAGTCCTATAGTTATCAAGCAATATTTATATGCCCTAAAATTATCCCTTTTTTAACAGCAGCTTCTGTTCTAGATTAAACTGAAAACTCTGTCAGAACAGATATTTCATTTAGGATTCTCCTGTCCCTTTTTCTTTGCCTATACTCTAATATCACTCCCTGAATCCAAATGTCTCCTTGGTCTCCTTCCCATTCTATTATGTTTCTAGTTATTTGCTCCAGTGCTTTGGTTCCTTTGACAGGTTTCTTCAGCAAATTCCATCCTCTCTTGCCTGTTCTCTGGATCCTTAATTGCAGTCATCCCTATCTGCAAAATCTCCTTTCTCCATTATCATGTTGGCTTAGTTCGTAGAATACTTTCTGATACTTTATGAATATAATACTATGTATGGCTGTTGTTGTTCCTCTTAAGGATCTGCATCTGCATCCAAAATCCTAATCTCTCCTTAGTTCATGAATTCCTCCCTGATTCATTATACTCCTTTTCAACTTGGTGTTATAGCATTCTGCCTGTGTTATATATACAGATCTTAACTGTATCTCTAAAATATCCCTTTAAATCAGAAAATCCTAAACTACATTGTTCTGTTGGAAGGATCAATTTATACCAAACACAAAAATGGTCCAGCACCAAGGAGGATATGAAAAAAATCAATTTATTGTGGCAACTCCAAAAATAGCAGCAAACCGGTTTCAGCAATAATGATGCCTTTTTCAGTGCTAAAACACACACACAAAAAAATCCTGATGATTTAAATACTGAGACACATAATTAGAATCTTCTTATTGGTTCATACCAAAATTAGCTCAGCTCATTAAGGCCAGGCTTAAACAAATGGTAGGCCACCCTGCTTTACACATTCTGTTGGCCTGGACTTTATGATAATAAAATTAAATCTAACAGTGTTGTGGGTCAAAGTATGTTTGAATAACGAGTTAGACATTCTCTTGTTTCTAATGCCACTGTGGTGTTCACTGATATGAAAACTCAGTGGCCATGAGATTTGTCCCACATAGAAGGCGGAACAAAAACAGGTTGCTAGGTATATGACCCAGTTGCTGCTGCAATTTCCAAAAGAATGGATCTTGTATATCCTGGAGGTATTGCTGCTGGTAAACTCTTTAGTCTTTAAGACATATGTACATGCAGAACAGTGACCACAAGGAATACTGCCCACCAGTTTGTTCCCAAAAAAAGTGTCAGCTGCTGCTGTGTATTGGAAGGTGACGAATGTTTATAATGAGTGAAATGAGAGTTAAGTGTAGGACCTCTACGATATAAAAAAAAACAATATGATGCTAAGACTTCAGATAATTTTTCATTGGCCAGAGGTATGTCCCAATGGTTGTCAATGATTTGTCTAAATGTGTTAATGTTGCGTCCAAAGGAGGTGACCAGGTGTATGGGTTGAGAAGGATTTCTCTCCAGATTGTTAGAGGTATGTTGATACTGCAAAAGATTGGCCCTAGATTGTTCTGAGGCAAATGAACAGGCCTTATTTATATTATGAGCCTGATAGCCCCTGCTGAGGAACCTGTTGGTAAGATCCTGTTGCTGTAATTAAAAGCCCTGCTCCGTAGAATACATGCATTTAATCCTGAGAAACTGGGACTTAGGGATGCTGTGGATGATGTGTCAAGGATGATGACTTGTTGCATGAAACAGGGTATTGAACTGGGGAAATTTCTGGGAAACTTCTGTTCTCAGCATATGATCACTCTCTCGAATGACACTCACGTCCAAAAAAGTGATTTGATTATAACCCCAATTCAATGTAAAATGAATCCCCCACTTATTTTCATTTAAGTATTGTACAAATTCCTGTACATAAGTCACATCTCCTCTCCACACCATCCAACAGCCATCCAAATACTGCTGCCAAATGTCCAATTCTTCCAAAAATATATTGTGGCTGGCATCATACATAAGCTGTTCTTCAATGTACCCCATGAACAAGTCAGCATAAATAGGGGCAAAAGAAGCCCCCATGGCAGTCCCTCTAACTTGCCAGTAACATTTGCCATGAAAATAGAAAACATTCTTTGTTAGAACATGTTCCGTTAGACAAATTAATAGAGTTTTAAACCCAGGAGAATATATATCAGCTCTTTCCAACCAAAAGTGAATGACTTCTAGACACGGCCAATGGGGGATGTTGATATATAAAGCGGTGACGTCCAATGTGCACACCAACCAACTGCGATCCAGCTGAATGTTGGTAATGATCTGAAGAAACTAGGTGGTATCCTTGATCCTTGCTCTAACCATAGATAGCAAAGGTTGTAGATATTCAGTCAAAAAGGCCAATAAAGGCTCAGTCAAAGGACCCCCCACCCGATACAATTGGTCTCCCCGGTGGTTGGGTAGAATGTTTATGTATTTTGGGCAGAGGTATTGAGATTGTGGTTCAGGCACAGTAAGTTGAAAAATTACTCTTTGACTGATAATGTCTTCCTCCTGAGCCATTTTCAAAAACTGATCAATTTCTTTTTTTAAATTTGAAAGTGGGATCCAGTAGCATGTGCATATAGAATTGGCAATTATATAGTTGATGTTCAGCCTCAGCTAAATACATGGACCAGTCCATGACAACCCCCCCCCCTTTGTCTTCTGGTAAAATTATCAAATCATGATTTTTGCTAAGTTTGGTTAAAGCCTGTTGTTCCTGTTTGGTGAGATTATGTCTGATGTTACTGTATACATTTTTATTAAAATGTAGATCTTTGAGAACACATTCTTCCAATATTGAAACATGTTTGTCCATGGATGGCATGACATTGGATTTGCGGAAGTGAAAACCAGTAGATCTTTGAGACTGGTGAGTCCCTAAAAAAATAATTTCAGATTTAATGTTCAACAAAAATCATTAACATCACTGACAAATGCATCTTAATTGACAAAAAAAAAAATAGGACAAAGTTTAAACCCTTGTTTAATAGGTTTATTTCAATATCAGACAAAGCCTGACTGGAGATATTGTGCACGTTGTTGTGATTAACATTTAGTGAGGTAGAATCATGTCCAAAAGTACCCTCTCTGTGCTTCTTCCCCCTAAAGGATCAGTACTGGGCCTTCTCTTGGCAATGGGTGACTCCTGGGTAGAAGTCAATTCCACATCAGTGGTGGATGAAGATTCGTCTCCCGATGTGCCCCCATGACCATTCCACTTATTCTTCAATATTGACATTGGTCTTTTCTTTTACTAACCTGTTTGTTATAATTTTGGTTCTGGAATCTAACATTCTTTTGTATACCAAAAGGCTTCCCTGTATCATAATCTGAAATGTCACGATTAAACTTCTGCATCTTCTTCTTTTTAAATTGCTGTTCTAAAACAGATAGGTCTTTAGCCAGTAAATTAAGGTGTTTGGAGAAAAAGGTTTCCCTTCATAACATTTTACCTCCTCACAATCAAGTCTGACTTCCCCAATGCATTGGTCAATGGTTCTCTCATAGTATGAAATAAGAGCATCTACAAAAGCCATAGAGGCCTTATATTGGGCCTGAACCCAATCATGTGATAACTGATCATCCACCTGGCTCACTAAGGGGTGAATTGAAACCCTTAGTCCACATGGGGTGATACCTTTAAATATGTACACCTTAAAAAGTTTCAGATGCCAAATGTTGGACCTCAGGGTCCTCATATTTTTGGTGAGTTTTTGAAAAACTGTACCACAAATGCTATCAGGGTCTACAACCCCCGTAGTGGAATTGTCTAAACCTGGTTGTCTCAACCCTAAGACTTCCAAGTCATCTCTATCTGCAGAAAGACCCTCCAATAATTTTGAGAGATTCATTTTAAGTGTCCCCTGTATATCTCAAATTCAATGACTGGTACCCTCAAAACTCGTTATACCCAACAGTGATAAATTGGAATATAGTGACTGAATGTGTCCCAAGAACAGGACCAAAATAAACTAAAACAGTGAAGACATGAACTTTATATAATAAAAATAGAAATTATAGCATAGTCCACATAAATAAAAGGGTAAAAATGTCTAGGAAACTGAATGTCGAAGTCGACCCCTGATCTGAAAAGGATACCTGACAATAACCAATTTCTCCACACTCAGTACCTCTATATATATATATATATATATATATATATATATATATATATATATATATATATGTAAAAAAACACCATCAGTATAGCCATCAAATCACCAGAGCTGCAACAGAACATCACTATAAAGGATCATGCCCTGGTTAGCAAGTTGCCCTGTTCCTTGAATAACAAAGTTGTAAGTGTTAGAGGTCATAAACCAACACTCAGAGTTGGGGAATAAAATGGCCAACCTTTGTCTCTGCCGTAAATAATAAAAAATGCACCCAACACACAACCAAAACACAAACAAAACAAATCAAATATGGTTGTTATGGGTCAAAATCTGACCCTCTTAGTTGGAAACCATAATGGCCGACCTTCGTCTCTGGCCTTGATAAAGAAAACACAACAGCTCACTATCAGGCTCATAATATAAATAAGGCCTGTTCATTTGCCTCAAAACAATCTAGGGCCAATCTTTTCCAGTATCAACATACCTCTAACAATCTGGAGAGAAATCCTTCTCAACCCATATGCTTGGTCACCTTCTTTGGATGCAACATTAACACATTTAGACAAATCATTGACAACCATTGGGACATACTTTTGGCCAATGAAAAATTATCTGAAGTCTTATCACCACATTGTTTGTTTTCATATTGTAGAGGTCCTACACTCAACTCTCATTTCACTCATTATAAACATTCATTACCTTCCAATACACAGCAGTAGCTGACACTTTTTGGGGACAAGCTGGTGGGCAGTATTCCATGTGGTCACTGTTCTGCATGTACATATGTCTTAAAGACTAAAGAGTTTACCAGCAGCAATACCTCCAGGATATACAAGATCCATTCTTTTGGAAACTGCAGCAGCGACTGGGTCATATACCTAGCAACCTGTTTTTGTTCTGCCTTCTATGTGGGACAAACCTCACGGCCACTGAGGTTTCATATCAGTGAACACCACAGTGACATTAGAAACAAGAGAATGTCTAACTCATTATTCAAACATACTTTGACCCACAACACTGTTAGATTTAATTTTATTACCATAGATATAGTCCAGGGTAACCGAATGTGTAAAGCAGGGTGACGTACCATTTTAAATAAAAAGAATCAAGTTGGACTGTTAGGCTAGGTGCTTTGTTTAAGCCTGGCCTTAATGAGCTTAGCTAATTTTGGTATGAACCAATAAGAAGATGATTCTAATTATGTGTTTCAGTATTTAAATCTTCAGGATTTGTGTGTGTGTGTGTGTGTGTGTGTGTGTGTGTGTGTGTGTGTGTGTTTTGCACTGAAGAAAGGCATCATTATTGCCAAAACCATTTTGATACTATTTTTGGAGTTGCCACAATAAAGAATTGATTTTATTCATATCCTCCTTGGTGTTGGACCATTTTTGTGTTTGGTATGCTATTGGTTTAGTCCATGCACCTTGTTGTACTTGTGTGTCTCTTGTGCTCTCTAGAAGGATCAATTTATCCCACTTGACCCTTGTCCTCTTTTCCTACCAAATAAAGTCATTTAACTCTTTATTAATACCTATCCACAGCTTTTCCTCTGGTTGATAAAAACATGCCTGACCTCTATATAAAACAAAAGAGACTAAAACATTCCCACTACTTACATCTTTCCATATCCATAAACAAGAGCTTCCAGTTTCTCAGTTTTTAGGCTCTTACCACATATCCTTAGCTGCCATAACAGAATCCTTTTTAATCCATACTCCTACATATTTTTTTTATTGTGTCCCCATAAGTATGGGAATTGATGAACTAATTCTTGTGTGGGTACATAGTTTACAGCTATAGCCTTTGTTTTATCTTCATTAACTTTATATCCCAAAATACTTGAAATTGTCACAAAATGTTCCACAACATTGACATGTCACTTTCTGATTTTATGACATAAAAAATAATATTATCTGCAAATAAAGCTAACATTTCTTGATTAACATACTAGTTACATCCTTGAAGTTTTGAATCTCTTATTGTCTTTGCCAATGGCACAAAATAGAATGCAAATAACAAAGGAGAAAGGGGACACCGCCTGTCTGGTTCCTCTGTTCAGACACAAGGTGCCAGAGAGGAACCCTTCCTATCTTGATTTTTGCCTCTGACCCCTCATATAGCCTTTTAAATAACCTTATTATTTTACCAGAGAATCCAAATGCTTACATTTACTAACTCATAACATCCCAGCTTTCTCTGTCAAATGCTTTCTCTGCATCAAGGTCCACCAACAGCAGCAGCAGTATTTCTTACATTCTGCTGTCCTCTGGATCATCATTGTTCTATTAATGTCAAATATTTGCCTTTCCTCCACAAAACAACATTTATTCATATATATCAGTTTTGTCAATGCCTTTGCTATTCTTTTAGCTATTATATATTTAGGGTTAATCAGAGTCTCTTTAATTGATGGCAGATGTGTATCCAAGAAGACTGAATGCTGTAATTAAATCAAAAGGTGCTTCAACAAAGTATTAGTTTAAGGGTGTGCACACTTATGCAACCAGATTATTGTACATTTTTTTTATTTTTTATATTTCTCCCCTAAAAGATTTGTTTGTTTTTCAATTAAATTGTACAGGTTATAGGTCACATTAAAGGTGGGAAAAGTTTTGAAATGATTTATTGTGATCTCATTTTTTATATCACAAAAACCTGGCATTTTAACTTGGGTGTGTGCACTTTTTATATCTACTGTATCTGTTTTTCTTTTATTTGTACCCCATTTTTAAATTCCACTTTCATTTTATCCTAGTCACTAGCTATACATTCTGAAGAAATGTCTATATTCCCTAATAACTCTCAAATAATTTCATTACCATTCCTTACATTCTTCCCTTTTTAACAGGTAGGTAGGGAAGTGCCAGTGTCTCATTTTTGCTTCATTACCCTGTATTTTTTTCTTAGTTGTTATTGGTGCACAATCTGAAATAGTTATTGTTTGTGTGTTGAAGCTTTCAATTCAGTGATATTGTTCCTGTGAAATACAATTTCTGTCTAGTCTATCCTAGTTAGTGTAACTTAATGAATAATATGTGATTGTCTCTGAGTTCCTACTACTGAATTTGTATCTTTCATACCAAATATGTTCATGCTTTTTTCAAAAATCTACCCTCTTTTGTTATATTTTCCTTTCTTGGTCCCCCAGATACATCATCACTTTTCCAGTCCCATCCTATCAGTAGTATTCCCTGCTGAAAGCGGATAAGCTCCATAATAACAGTTTTAGGGGGAATATAAACTCATGCCATCATAATCCTCTTCCCTTGCCTGTGGCCCCTTACTACCACAAATATACCATTATTATCTTTTTTTCCTCTTATATCTCTATTGGAGCTCCCCTAGCAATTAGTATAAGTACCCCCTTTACCTTTGTCCCTGATATTCTGCTGAAAATCCATCCTGAAATCCTTTCTTTATAAATTTCACATTCTCATTCCTTTCCAGTTGTGTCTCCTAGAGCATTGTTATTTGTACTCTGCATTTCTTAATATATTTTGATACTCTTACCTTTTTGTCTATACCTAAAAGGACATCCACGTTTCAAAATAATATGGATAGTGTAGCTATTATGATAAGAAGTTATTATTCCCACATATTATATATGACAGCTTTTTAAAATGTCTAATTCCAGTTTTTGTGTTACACACACACACTGTTTGGCAGGTTGATCCTTTATACACTTATTTTTTATCATCTCTATTTGAACCTATGTCACATTTTAGAAGACATTTTATTTTAATGAGAACCCTCAAGAAAAAAAAGTCCTCCTTTTAACACCCCCAGAACCTATTACCTTAAAAGAAATGCACAAAACTCTGCACATATTCAAATAATGAAGTTTAACTCTCCAGAGAGGAACAATTGTCCCAAGTAGACAGTTGTACCCATACATATTACCTAACCTAAAATTAAGGTTATATATGTTTATACATGTTAAGGTGAGTGTTACAGCCTAATTGCTGTCTTTCCTTGTCATATCTTTATTCCACTCCTAGACATGAGAAAAAATGTTTGTGTGCTTTCAGAACACATGAACCTTTATCCTTAGGAAAAGAGTGAACTGGCTGTCATTAAATAAAACTAAATTATAGCTTATTCTAGTAATGCATTGAAGTACTCAGATAGCAGGAAAGCTACTTTTGCTTATTCACCTTCAATAATTTCAAACTTTATTTTTTATTAATCTGCTTGCCCATGTACCTTTCAATTTTGCATTTCTGTCAGAAAGCAATATCCAAAACTGTTGAGATTTACTGCCTGTTTTCAAGGATATAAGAAAGCACAGTTGTGTAAGTTGCACTTACCATAACAGTTTATGTTCAGATGATCACTGCTGCAGCAGACTTAGCTATATGGATTATATCCTGCCAAGAAAATAACAGCTGGCCAGCTTCCAAAGCCTCAATGCATCCACCATAAGCCCAAACTGTTAAGCAGTTTGAGTTGAGCTGACTAAAATAAATGTTTGGGTGTGAAGCCCTTCAGAATCTGTCAGCAGAAAGAGGGAGGCTGAATCTTGAAAGGACTATGCTAGGAGCAGCAAAACATAAATGTTCACACCCTGGCATAGAAAACACATACAAAATAAGGGGGATGAATAGAAGGAACAGCTACTGCAACAGTGCTCATTTGAACATCTTATGTTATGGTAAGTTTAACTTACACAACTATAATATGCTCATCATATTGATTAGTGCTGCAGTAGCCTTAGCTATATGGGTAGATTACCACATCTAACTACATTTGGGAGGTGGCCAGAGGAAAATTCCAGGAAACTCTGGAAAATGGTCCTAGGAAAGCTTGATTTGGACCTAGAGAAGGAATCAATATTAAAATGCTTTGAAAAAGTATGTACAGAAGACCAAGTAGCAGCTTCTATAATATTTCTAGAATTCAAATTTATCAAAAGAGCCATAGATTAAGCAAAGACCCTGGTAGAGAGGGCCTTGACCCTGCCTGGAATTTTGTTTTGGTGAGTATAACAAAGTAATATCCTTCGACAACCATTTGGAATAGTTTGTTTCAACACACATTGTCCAGTATTCATACCTTCACATGAAATAAACAAGTGATCAGAAGATCTGAGATATATAGTTCTGTCAAGATAGTACCTGAGCTGTCTGTGGACATCTAAGGTATAAAATATCCTTTCTCCGTCATTTTAAGATTTAGTAAAGGAAATGGAGAGATGGATAGTTTGGCTTAAAGTAAATTTGGATACCACCTTAGGCATAGAAAAAGGATACGTTCTGAAAGAAACCTTGTGCCTATGGAAAATGAGGTAGGGTTGACTCGCCATACGGACTTCCAACTCAGATACCCTTCTTGCAGAGTCATCAGATCAATCAGTAAAACTGTTTTCCATGTTAATAACCTCAAATCACTCAGATTAGCTGGTTCAAAATGAGCAAGTGTTAGCTTCTCCAACACAAAATTAAGATTCTAAGGAGGGCCCACCTCTTATGCAAAACCCTTTCAGGAACATATTGACGTGAGATTGCCCTGGAAGAGGATCTGTTGGCTGACATGCTGAAATGGGCAATCAATGAACATTGATACAGGAATAATAAAGGTCACTATATAGTAACTCAGACAAATATTGTAAAACCAGAGAACAACTAGCCCTGAATGGGTGCTGGTTATGTTGTTGGCACCAAGTAGAAAGCCTTTTATATTTGATGATATATGATTTTCTAGAAGTAGGCTTTCTTGCCTCCACCTGCTACATGTCCTCAATCAACAGGTGCCTAAAAAGAATTAAGACCTTATCATCAAGGCAGTCATTTGAAAATGATTGTTGTCAAAGTGTTCTTATGTGAGTAGATTCAGTCTATGAGGAAGCTTGTGGTAATTGCCCCTGACTATTTCTGATAGAAAGGAGAACCACAGTTGCCTAGGCCAGAAGAAAGTGACCACATTGATCCTGGGGGATTCTTTCTGAATTTTCAGAAGTACCCTGGATATTAATGGAAAGGGTAGAAAAGTATACAGGAACATTCCTGTCCAAAGAAAATAAAAGGCATCTGTCTTCCAGGCTTCTTGTCTAGAGTCCTGGAACAGAATCTTGCCAGTTATTTGTTCAATGAGGAGACAAAAAGATCTACTTGAGAAACTCCTCACAGATGTATCAAATGGTGGAAGACCCCTTGATCTAGTTTCTATTCATGAGTGTCTGCCCTGGTCCTTCTCAGCTTGTCTGACACACAGTTTTGCTCTGATAGAATATAGGATGCTTGTAGACATAGACTGTGCTGTGAAGCTATATCCCAACTTAATATGGCTAGTCTGCAAAGGGGGTATGACCTGGCTACCCCTTACTTGTTGATTTATCACATGACTGTGTTACTGTCCACAACCACTTTGAAGTGGTCGAGGGGGTTCAAAGATGATTCAGAGAGTTGAGTACTTTAATCAGTGCAAATATGTCCTAGATATTTATATGCTAGTGTATGCCCTTGGTGTCCCATACCCATGCACTTTTATCCTTCCTGAAACTGCTCCCCATGCAAAGTCCAAAGCATCTGTGGTGACAGACTACTTTGGAGCAGGGAGGGAGAAGTGATGACCCAGATTTAAGAATATCTATCGACTTCATCAATAAATTTCTATTCTGAGGTCCCCCACACTGGGATTTGAAAAGATAAAGGGTGTTGATAGTGGGGCTAAAGAGATTTTACCCACCACTGTATCTTTCTCATGTGGAGTCTTTCCAGGGCTGTCATGAGAATCATAGATGCCTTGAGCCCCAAATTCCAAATTCCTGAGGTATTCCCTTGAAGAGATTGAAGTCTGAGTGGAAAAAACTTAGAAACAAATCTAAATAAGGTTTTATTATTTTTCCTGTGGAAGAAAAGCTGTTTGAACTGATGTGTCTAGAAACATCCCAGGAACACAATCCAGTGTGAGGGATTAAAGAAAGACTGTTTACTGTTCACTTGGAATCCCAGCTTCTGTAAGAGTTGTCTCACCCAAGACAAAGAGATTCCTGACTCTTTGAAAAAGACTCTGCAGAGGTAAGCAAGTCATCTAAATATGGAAAAATGTGATTACCCTGTAGCCTGCAATGAGTTGTACCTGGAGCTAAACAGTTTGTGAACACTCTTGATGGAGTGAATAGTCCAAAGACTACTGTAGAGAATTGATAATGTGATCCAGACATACAAAACCTTAAGAAACATCTGAAGTTTGAATGAATAGGGATGTGATAACAAGCATCTTATATGCTTACTATTACCATTAAAACTGAAAGAGGAAAGGTAACATGTTGTGAAGTGACATCATTTGGAATTAGGGCGCAATCACAAACATGCTCAGAAAGGAAAGATCTAGAGCTTATCTCTAACATTTTCTTTCTTTGGCACTAGGAACATCCTCAAATAAAAGCTCTTACCCACTTGGGAAAGATGAACTGGTTCTATCAGTCCTTGGGACAGCATGTGATGAAAAACAGGTGGAAACAAAAGAGTCTGATCTGGAGGATGAGGAATGACCCCCTGGAAAGGAGGAATTTCCTCCCACTGCCATCTGTAACTTTGATGAATGATATTCAGAACCCATTTGTCTGAAGCAATCTGTTGTCAAAGAGCAAAATGGAAATTAAGGCCCTCTGGAAGAATAAAGGTGCCAGCGTGGGGGTGGGTCACAAAGTCTCTTGAACTGTCATTCAGACATATTTGGCTTTGCTTGGTTTAGGGAGGTTAGACATTTCCTTTTGGAATTCTCTTGCCATTCTTTCTTAAACATCTGTTTATCTGGATACTGATGAGACTGCTTGTTCTGTTTTCTGTCAAAAATGGAAGAGGAGAAATGAAATCCCTTGTGCAATATGGAAAAATCTTAAATATTCCCTGGATCAGCTTGCCCCTTTTGTCACACTTTTTGATCACCTCTATGGCAGAGGAGCCAAACACTAAATCTGTATCCAAGAGATTATTCAAAATCTCATTTTTAACACCATCTGGAAGGTTCTGAGAATGCTGCCATGCAAACCTCCTTAAAACAGTACCAGTTACCATAGCCCTGCTGAAAGTATTAATAGAGTCATACACACACTACAACAAGTAGTGACATGTGCAAAAGAAGAAACTAAGTCATTTAAACCACATTTTTTTCTCACAGAAAAAACTGCAGATAAAACATTCCTGATACTTTTACAATTTGTCAAAGCAAACTTTAATATATGAACCAGACAATTCAAAATTTTGAAAAGCAAAGCTGCAGAAGTATACACCTTTTCCCCCATACCTATAATTTTAACATCCATATTAGAAAGAATAGGATTGGAATTAACCTAGTGCTTAGCAGCAAGTAGATCAACTAAGACTGCAGCTGCTGGGGATGTTTTCGGAATAGTGTATAAAAATTAAAAGCCTGAGTAATTTTATACAACCAGTCTACCTTTTTAGGGGCAGCTGGCTGACTTAACAGGAAAATTGCAGGCAGTGACACACACACATACACACACACACACACACACACACGCACACACACACACACACACACACACACCCTTTAAATCTCACACAGCAGGAGGAATGGATGCAGCGTGTGGTCAATCCTTATTTAACCACTACTTTTAAACTAACAGAAAAAAGTGCTCTGTTTAAAAGTATGTTACAGTCTTGAGAAATCCATTAAAACACAACACTCCTAGCTTTAAAATAAGTTTCCTGAAGAAGAAAGTAATAAAGCATCAATCAATTTAAGAAAATGGAAGTTTTTTTCCCCATAGGGACCTTATCTGCCTAGCAAAGGAAAGCACACGCCAATCATCAATCCTCAAAGGCCTCAGAGGTGTGTAGTCTTCTGAAGGGGTTTATATCACATAATCAAACTTCCAAAACATCGAACACCATAAGCTCGAACTTGGAAGTTCGAAATGTGATAACATTGAAAGCTCAGAACAGCTAATTTTTTTCCCAGAGAAAAAAATTTGCTGTTCTGAGAAACACACACACAACACAAGCACACCAAAAACAATTTCTAATGTGGGGGGCTTTGCCCCCCCCACTTAAATATACCAACTCTGAGATCGCACCACAGTGGAAGAAATAGCGAAGCTGTGGAAACAGCCCACCAAATTCTTGCACTGGGTAAGAATTTGATGTTCCACAGCTTCGACATTGTCAGTGTTCGAGGTTTCGGATTCGATGTAATAACTTCCAAAGTTGTGAGGCTTTGACGTTATGATATAAACCCTTCTGAAGGGCTTTGCATCAAAATCATCTTTTAGCCAGCACAGCTCAAGCTGATTCATAGCTTGGACATGGGAAAGGTGCCCTGAAAGTTTAGAAACTGGCCAAACATTATATCCTTGGCAGGATATAACCCATGTAGCTAAGGTTACAGCAGCAGTTAACAACATGATTTACATCAAACTGTACAACTGTCCACAGCTGCAGACATCTCAACTCACACTAAACATTTATTTTCTAAAGGAAAACTTTTCATTACATTCATAGTCTTCTCTTATTTAAAAAAAAAAACATGCTTACACAAGAGGCCCTTTATTAGATTAAGCCAAGAAAATTAATTCAGACATTTACCTATGCAAAAGTAAGAGAAAACTTCTCAACTCTACATATATTGCAATCAGTGCACTTTTACAGCCCATCACCCACCCCCACAGCCTAAGATTATAGCATATTGACTTAGATATACTTTTGTCCAGTCATTCTTCTCTTTTTACATTGTTATGCTTACATTTCTTAAAACTAAAGAAAAAGTACTTGTTTATTTCAATTTCTTTATCACATACAACAGTCTGCAGTGTTTTACTATGTAACATGCAGCTCATATCATGAAATGTTTTATAAAAATACTATTAAGTAGAAAATTTATTTTACTTGCAGTTACTTGTTTTTATTTTACTGTCCTTCCAAACATTAATGACATAAAGCTGGGTATATGTTTTTCGAAACACACAAGTTTAACAAAGTCAACAAAAGTCCAATCTTTCTCAGTAATATTTTATTGTAAAGCCATATTTCACAAATGTGATTAATGCTTTATGATCTCACATTGATTCACTAATTTCCATGTTGCTTGTCTTCTTTATATTCATCTCCATGACCCAACCCCATACTTCAGTTCAAGTCCAAAGTACTTCCAATTCCTTTTGTCAACTCCTTGCTTTTTTATCTGTTTCTCAAACATTTTCCTTTGGAACATTGGAAAAGGTTTCATTGGCAACATTTCTCTATGAGCTTTATTACTAGAAGGATGTGAAACAGGGACAGTCTATTTGGTGGCTCACTTTTTGTTGGACAAACATTTGTATTTCCTCCTTAGCCTGTTCTGCATCAAAAATAACTTTGATTCTTCAGGAAAAAGACATTTTCCAGTTACTGGGTAAATGTTGCTTATCTTCTGCCTGATGTTGTTGTTTGTCTTTTCCCGGTTAGGGGTCGCCACAGCGGAATTCCGGTCCGCTAATGATTGTCAGTTGGTTTTTATGGTGTCGAGTTGCCAGGCCGATGCCCAACCTTCAACGCAGACATGCCCATTCAGTGCATGTCTTTCGAATGCCCACTTGACCGTGGGGAGGACATGCAGACTCCACACAGAAGGCACTCCCAACCCAAGCCGAGAATCAAACAGGAGAACCTCTTGCTGTGAAGCAACAACGCTACCACTGCACCACTGCGGAATGTACAGGTGAATAATCATTTTCTCCAAGCAGTCTACTATCTCCAGTTTTAATACTTTGTCCTTCTGTCACAGTTTTGTCAGGAAAATCTTTCTGCTGGTATAATTGCATCTTTACTAATATTGTCTTGATATTTTCTCATGGCCAGGTTTGGAGCATACATATGATGTGCTCTTTTAATGAACATATATTGCTGTGGAATACCAGTCCAGCTGCTTATTTGTGCCTTCATAAAATAAATACAGTCTGTTCCTTCCAGTTTCTCTGGTACAGCAGAAAATCTGAGGCTCTGTCTGTGTGCTCTGTGCTCTGACTCTATTATTTTTTGAAGCAGCTCTTCATGAGCAGTCTCATACTCAGCCAGCCTTTTCACCATTTTGACCTCTGATTTTTGCAGTTTTATCAGTTTATCTGAATAGTTGTTTAAAGCTTCTTACATTTTTTTCCAGCTTTTTGTTATTTAAGTTCATAAGTTCATAGATCAATACTAGCTAACTGCCCTGAAGGGCCATTATAAGCATAGTCAACAAACTGAGGTCAGAATCAAACCCTGTAGTTTGTAGGTAGGAGGTAAAGACCTTAACCATTATCCCCCCCTCGATACACGCACATACAAGCTGATATACTCATTCACTGTTTCAGTTATTTTAATCAGCTCTAGTCACATTTAATTTCTTTCTTTCTTTAAATTTCCAGAAGCCATGCCTTGCACCATTGCTGGATCTTGAAGTACTTGTTGCTGAACTGTTGCAGGATTCTTCTCAGTCATTGTTTTCTCTTTACCCTTTCGAGTTGCTTTTCTTTCAAGCTCTCCAAGTTTCTTCTTTGCTGGAATCCAGGCAGTGGATTTAGTAGCCAGTTACCAAATTTTACTGAAACTGGTATAATTAATATCCCTTATCTCTGAGTTTCTTTTTTCACACTAGGAGTGCAGAAATTAAGCTGCTAATCAGTGTGTAGCCATCTTAGAAGTCCCTGTGTAAATTATTTTTACTATGTGCAGTTGCCTCACAGATAAAATCACAAATCAAAGGTAATCATTCTGTGGAGCTGTATGGAAATATTTTGGCAAACCATCTCTCATCACAAGTCTTGATTTCACTGTTGTATAAATGCATTCATTTATTATGTTGGCAGCAAGTTTAACTTCATATGCTTTGAACAAAAACTACTATAATAAACAATTACAGACAAAATAATAAAAGAACTATAAAAATGAAAGCAGTCCATAATCTAGATGTCAGCGTGATGAATTAAATTTAGTCAACAGGGACTGAAGCAAGCCTGCCTTTATATTGTGTATTTGCTTTTTGTTGTATCTTGTCATTAATAACTTGTATTGCTTAACATATGCTTTAGCTACCTGTTAGTTGATTACTGTTGGGGGATTGTTGGTGGATTCATAAGGGTTAACATGAGGTGTACACTGTAACCTTGTGGTTACTTTTCTGAATTCATGAACAGTCCTACCACAGTGCTTTTGCTATTTATTCATTCAGAAACGTGACTTAAAACATATACATGGAATACACCTTGTGGTAACTTTTATGAACACCCCCCTTATGATTTTTGATTAACTCATTAAAGCATAGTGACATCTCTAGGCGCTTCTGTATTTACAGCCTACTGACACCTCTAGGCATCAGATATTGCTTGTTCATATTTGTATTAATAACTCCAAAACCATGCTATATACAAGGTATCAGAATATTTCATCTTAAAGCTTATACAGTGGCAAACACATATGTATCAATATTTGACCTCTGTTTAGTGTATATTAAGAGATATTGAATATCTTTTGTATACTACTTATTGTAATAATTTTCGCATTTCTCTAAATAGTTCAACAATCAAGTGAATTAGAACTGCTTAGCCTCATGTGAAAGTTCACAACCTTATGAGTAAAATGCCACTTGCAATATGTGTTTTGCTTGAATCACCACTAATTCTAAGGACAACCACAAAGCATTCTATAGCTATGTCAAGAATCTCAATGGCAACACCCAGATCTGCTCTGAGTTACAGCACAAAGGCACGAAAATTACAGAACCAACTGATATTGCCAACATCCTGGCAGATAGGTTCAGTGCTAACTTTACCCCCCCACCCCCTAAAGGGCCCATATCTATACAGGAAGAATGCAGAGTCCCTGTAATCACAAATACGCAGGTAAAAGCTGCACTCTCTAAAGCCAAAAACACAGCATTCATAGGATTGGACAACATCCCAGGCTGCGTTTTACACGAACATCAGAACGAACTGGCTCCCCACTTAAGCACCATGTTCAATAATAGCCTCGCATCAGGCTTTGTGCCCACTGAATGGTGCACAGCAACAGTTATCCCACTCCACAAAGGAGGATCCACCACTAATCCCGGGAACTATCGACCTATTAACCTGATGAGCCTGGTCTGCAAGGCCATGGAACATATCATCATGGAACTCATAAATAAAGACATTGGTAACCTCCAAACTCTGGATACCACCCAGTTCGGGTTTGTGAAAGGCAGATCATGCCTCCTAAACCTGATCGACTTCTTTGAGGCAGTCACCAAAGCCGTAGATGAGGGTAAGGTGGTTCACACAGCCTATCTTGACCTCGCCAAGGCTTTCAACACCATCCCCCATTCTGGAATTATAGCTAAACTCACTAAACTAGGTATAAATCCATACATCACTAGATGGGTTGCCAACTGGTTCACTGACAGAACCCACACTGTAAAAGTTGCAGACTCCAAATCTGACCTCAAAGCAGTGAAGTGGAATACCACAGGGTTCCGTCCTGGGACCTCTCCTGTTTGGTATCTACTTCTCTGAAGTACAGGCTAACACAGAAGGCCACTGGCTAATGGCAGATGACTGCAAACTAGGAGCCATAGTCAAGTCCCCAAATGATGTGGACATCCTACAGAAGGGCCTCGCTGAGACAGATACCTGGTGTCAGAGCCATGGCCTCAAGCTCAATGCCAAAAATTGCAGTGTCATCCCCTTTGGTAAAAACTCTGTACCCATGAACTACCACATAGGCAGCAATCTACTTAACACCGAATGTGTGATTAGAAACCTTGGGACCCAGGTGGGCAGTAGTCTCTTCTTTGATAGTCACATCACCACAGTAGTCAGGACATCCTTCTACGTGGCACACATCATCATAAAAGGGTTCTCATGTAGGAAAAAAGAGGTCATTGTTCCCCTCTACTTGACACTCATTAGACCCATTATAGAGTACAATGCCCCTTTTGGAATGTACCTGAAGACATCTGCAGCAGCTGGAAAGGCCACAAAAGTACCTCACAAGGAGGATTACTGGCCTCAAACAAATGCCCTATACTGACCGCCTCAAAAAACTCCAGCTTTACTCCATAGCATATCGCCTACTCTGAGGTGATCTCTGCCTAACATATAAACCTATGTCAAACCCAGAGCTGTTGGACATGCTACACCTAAAGAAATCCCAATACCCCCAAGCTACATGCTCTAGGGAACTAAACCTTGTCACCACAATAAACAGGACATGCTGGAGGGATAGATTCCTGTCCCAGAGACTTCCCATACTCTGGAACAGGCTACCCATCTATGTCAAGCAAAGTTCTTCATTAGCACTCTTCAAGAAAAATCTTGATGAGTGGATGGGAAATAGGAAATACACCCTGGGGATCACTTCTGTGTCTCTGCTCGACAGTGGCACAGGAAAATAATTTTCTTGGGTGGCGTAAGCCAGGGAACCTTGTTGGCTAGGCTTACGTAGGCCATTGGGCCGATAGCCTAGTACCTACCTATGAACCTATGAATGGTTATGGATATATCATAAGATGTTTATACAGCATTAGAAAATTAATGTTTACTGTGGTTATTATGGCTTATAAAATTCATTTTAAGACCTACAATTAAACTAATGTAACTGTTGCGTATGATATTTTTGCTGAATAGTTTGCCATTTACAATTTTCTAGCAAAATGTTTAGTTCTAGAGATATGGATATTTGTTTGAACTGTGAGACAAAAACTTAATTTTTTAAAGGCTCAGACCACATTCACTTGAAGTCAAGAGTACAAACTCAAAAAGAGCAAAGAGCTTCTTTGGAGGGAATGAGTTAGCATGAACTTTATACTTTTTGTATGAAAGCTAAAATTTTTGTAAGAAATTAATTTGCCTCTTTTGCTGCATCTTTTAGTGTTCTGCACCATTTATGAAAGCTGTTTCTCTTGCCCTACACCGTATACTTTTTAACCCTGTCAGGGTATTCAGATTTGTGTGGGTATACTCGCAATATTTTTAACAACTGGAATTATGTACCTGTTTTTTGTCAGTCTTGTATATGGAGAATTAATAGCTTATCTCTGGAATTTGGATTTTTAGATATATTAGTGCCATTTTGTTTTTGCTCTATTCCATCTGCCTATACCAATGATAAGTCTAATATGTATGTGATGAAATGGAGTTTCACTCCTACTTTATTAATTACATTAATATTTTATATCAACATCTTTGTGTAGGGGTCACACATAACAGAGGTCTTTTGATTCCATTTTGTATCTCTAATAGTATAGGACAGCATTTTCCATTATTTCCTAATTTAATATACAATTAGAATCCTTATCACAATATATAGAAAATAAAAACAAAGAAAATTGAAGATATTGCACTGGGCTACATGACAGATAAAGTTCTCACTTATACAGTTGATGCATTACTGTCACTTGACCATCCAGAGCAGTTAACGAAGAAAGCAGAAGACTTCCTGTTTACAGTTTGCCATTGATATGAAATATCTCTGACGTCTTGTGGTCACTTGTGTTAAGGTAAAACAAATGATTGCCCTAGACTGCTGTGCAGTGTTTTAGGGGCATCTCTCCTGTCCCCAGTGCTAGATGACAGAAGATTTGGTATATATAAATTTAGGGTGTGTGGGGCTTGCCCTCTCACATGATGTAGAATAGGGGGACCTGCTTTCCTGTAAAAATATTTGTTTTGGGCTGCTGTATTACTTGGACTATAATATGCAGCTTTTAAACTTATAGAAATGAGCACTTGCCATGCAAGGGTTTGTGTTCCCATCTTTCACAGTAAAAGGTTACAGAAACGAATAGCTTTTTTGAATTATAAACTCACTGTTACCAAACTTCTTTCTCCATTTAGCAAAAATAAATGAGATGCCTAATGGAGTGGAACTGGGTTAGACTAGGGGAATCTGAAGTTGAAAGATGTGAGGTTTTGAATATAAAGTTAGGCTATTATAGTAGATAAACTTAAATTGTCCATGGAAAGAGACACATTTGTATCTCTCTCTAAATGGTAGGCCTTGGGCTTATGTTTTAGTGGCCACATCAACATCAACAAAATAAGTGTTGTTCTTTGACTTCTTCATCCAATATCCCTTCTTCCTCTATGGTTTGGCCCTGGATGCTTCAAACCATTTACAGATGTTTCTGCCTATGGAACGTAAACTGCAGAGGTTTTGCTTTAATATAAAACACTATCTGCTGTGAATGTCGAATTAACCTACTTAATTAATGGTGTTCCATTATGTGAACACAAATCTAACTCCATTGTTAAGACTGTTGTCACTGTGACAAAATGGTGATAAGGACACTGCTTAATACACAAAGGTGGGAAGAAACATCTTAGTAGACTTGAGTGCCACTGACAAGGCTCTTCCTTTTTTATTTGTAAGTCAGCCACCAAGACTGTAGCACAGACTCTGATGAAAGTGGCTATTGCTATCCTCCAGAGACTGAGAAAGTGGTGGAAATGAAAAGCTGCTGTTGTTGTTAGCAAGTCTGCTTTATACAGGTCAATGCTCAGTACTCATGGTTTTTCCCATTGCACAGTTGATGGGTTGTATGATTAAGCTTCTTTTAATAAGGAGCAGATCACTGAGCTAGAGAAAAAATTTAATTCTAGATCAAACCTGAGTTGTTTAAATGGAATAGTAGTAACCTTACACTTCAGGATACTCTCAGTCAGGTGGTGTAAGTGCATGGTGGTCAGAGTGCTTGCTGTTTTTGATGTCCCAAATTGATGCATGTTGTATCCTTTCATTTTTCTCATAAATAAACCCATAACTAAACCTACATGCATATGCTCAGATTCAGAACATGGAATGCCCAATAACCAAAGTTTATAAAGAATGTTCCATTGGGGTATCCCCTGTTTCTTTGCTTAAGTCTATACATTTCTGACCTTGGCACAATATGTATCACACTCTTTTGTGGGCAGTTGTTGTTATGGTCTTTTCAGTGCATGACCAAGATATCAAGGTAGAGAAAGTGATTTGCAAAGCTTGATGTGGGACTGTTTTATAATTTGGCACTGCCAGGATTATATTAGCTCACTCATAGATATTTGGCTTAGTAGACAGGTACTATGGAATGCTAAATATGTATTATTGATATATTTACTAAAGGGTATCCCTAAAACAATAGTAATTTTTGTCAGTAATAATGATCTCAACATGCTGGACACTTTTTACAAATAATAGATTCTATTGGAAAGCCAAGCTTACTTATAATATAAAAGCTCCTCCACATCAGAGGTCATTAAGCCACAAGGTGCTACACTACTCAGGTATGTGTGAGGTGGGGGAGTTGCTAACCTCAATTCAGTCCCACAGTTTGCAATTCCTCCAGGTCTAGTTTAAGTGAAAGAGATTTGGAGAGTAGTAAATTTAGTTCTGAGGGGGGGGGGGGTTAGTATATATAGAGACTTATATTTATGTCATATGGCTTTATGATTTGATAACTATTTGGCCCATTCTGCATTTAAAGTTTAAAGTATGTTTTTTTTTCTTTTTTGAACTATCTAGCTACTCTTATCTTGCAAGATTAGTAAGCCTCACATTAGTAACCATGGAAAGAGCAGAGGGTAGAATCTCAGAAAGACTTTTTTTTTTTGCTATCTTTCATTTGCTGGAGGTCTGATTTAGACTGTGAAACTTTCTGAATTTCATTCTTTCTGTTTTAATACTTCTAGGAACGTCTGTAAGTTTTTGCCACTTTGAGAGGGTATATTTCCTCTTGTTTTTCTTTAATTTAAATTGGAGGATCTGAGCTGCCTTTATGGGACAAACACTATGTATTTGTTGAGGCAGTGCCTCTCTAGCCTTGTTATCAGATCTCATCAGCAAATTAGTCAATGAATTGACACCCTGGAGGATATTTACTACGGTATAATTTAATGATCAAAATACTATGTGAGGCGGTCTCCTAATATCTGTTATGTTAACTATTGTTTCCTTACCTTTTATGATGTTTATGTAAACTTTTTAATAACATCTATTAGGAGAATTATAATGTACAACCATAGTCTAAAATATTCTACAATACCAGGTTTTCTTAAAACCTTTTTCTATAGCTTGGTGGATCTACAGATATTTTTCCCCATGGCAATACCATTAAAAATCACAGTTTTTATTTATGTATGTTTGTATGTTTACCAGGTTGTCCAGCTGGATTAAAGGACATTTTAGCAAAGATCTAAGGGGAAAAAGGCTCCATGAGTAGCAAATACTACAGGGGGTATACAAAATAACTCAAAATGAAGAGCTTACACCAGCAGCTAGCTAGTCAAGATTTACACCATGCAGCTTTATATCAATCCTTCCTGATGTAAAATGGTAAAAACATTTACCTGAAATACATGCTATGAGGTTTATTATCACAATCTTGAAGTCCACAGTTTTGAAAATCGTAATCCTGAGCCCATAATATGGAAATACCAAAATGCTAAAGACTAAAATATTGAACTCTTGGACTTGTCAACCTACAAGACCATTGTTAGTGCTTGTTCCTGGGTCCACACCCATACATAACTCATTTTTAGCACTCCTTCCTGGGTTTACATTAGTAGGGGGATTGGATATTTGAGAATTTTTCATATTATGGTCTTCAACATTTTGGTGTTTTGATATTATGGTCTAAGGATTATGATTTTCAAGTCTTTGTCTAGAAGATTTTGAATTTTGATAGTAAACCTAGTAGTCATTATCAACATAAAAACAGTAAAGAATAGTTTATCAGTTTCAGTAATTTGTGCACCCAATATATTAGAAATCTGACAAAGTTGGGTAACTCCATTTTTGCAATGACAATCTCCAAAATTATTAAGAATAGATACCTTTTGAACTCAGCCTTATTTATGATGTCCATCAATAGCAAGGAATTTTATTCCTGTGGAGCTGAAATGGTTATGATAGGGCATATTCCCAAATGGTTCACAATTCTTTGTCTGCGTGTAGTTTAATTACTGTCTGTTGAGATTCCATAGCAAGTGCAATGTATCCTGGAGATAGTTGGGCTAACAAATATGGACATCTTGTTTATGTTTATGACCATTCTACATCCACAGCCCAGTACAAAAATGTGACCATAGAATAGTTTAGAAGCAAATAAGGCTAAGGTAAGCTCGTACCTAGAAGTAGCCCACAAAGCTGCTGCCCTATATTGGATTACAATTTTTACCTTCACATTGAGTTATTAAATATACCGTTGGCTATTTTACTATATCTGTGTTTTGTTCACTGTTCTGTTGCCAGTATAAGAAATTCTTACCCAGTTTTCTAGGAATGTAAAGTGATCACAATGTTTATGCAGAGTGATTGCATGAAATAGCCCTACAAATAAAGATGTTTCATCAGCATACTGATTAGTAACCACTCCATAGGTTCATAGGTTCATTGCTTAATAGTAGGCTGATGACCACTAGGGCCTTTATAACAATAGCCATGCAATTTAACCCAGTTGTATCCCTATGTATCATGGTTGTTTCTCCTAAGAGGGTGTGTGTTAGTTAGGAAGTTTCCAGAGGGGGTATGTTAGTTTGGGAATTATCATTTACCTCTGTGTATCAGAGACATTGGGGCCAGGACATGGTTGAATTTCTGATTTCCTGTCCATTGGTTAAGGTTACGCTTAAACAGGGTTAGGGATAGATTCTACTTCACATGGATGGAGAGTCTGTTCCAGAGCAAGGGATCCTCAGAGACACCTATCTGTCTCACCAACATGTCATATTTCTGTCACAAGCAAAATTTAAATACTTGGATCTAGTGGTTCTAATACTGCTCATTTTGCAGGTATACATAAGGTCTACCAGAGCTGGATCTGAGGATGCCTTGTATGCCAGAAATAGATCATCTCTCAGTAACGTGTGGGAGACAGCTTCTAGAGACTTTAAGGTGATCCATATTGGACAATGTGTTTATACCCTGGATAGCACCACTGTAGGATATCAAAGAATTTATAGATTTGCTGAAGAGAAGAGGCCATATGAATGAACCATGTGGAAAGCCTTTAGTATCATATAAATTGTCAGAATATACATTCTTCCACTTCATTTCTATTTTTATTTACTTAGGTGTTTATAACATAGGCACCATAGATATAAAACAAGAACTAAGCAATGACTAATATGTTTTATTAGATTAGAATAATCCTGTGTAGCCTGTTGTTTAGGTAGGTCTTACATCTTCTTATGGGCATTTTGTTCATTCCAAGGATTGATAGTATGTTCATAAGGCATTATTGACACATAGTATCGAGTGACTTTGCTAGAACCACTAGCAAGCTTGACAGCACCTGCCTATTATTTAAATATTCATGATTGTAATCTGACACAGCCAAAAGGTCTTCATTAATAGAATGGCCCTTCTCTAAAACTATGCTGTGAGATGTTAAGAAGTTCTTAGATTCTTAATATTCAGCTTTCTGCTGGTATTTCACACCTTAAAGAATATTTGCTAGCATGCTTAGTATAGCTATAGGCCTATAGTTGCTAAAATCTGTTGCTGTTCTACCCTTTTGCAGTGGTATAATAGTATTGCATCAACATGCATTTTCCGATCTATAGGAAGTGTGAACATTAAAATCAGGTTTATTGTTTGACTGTAATTTACAAAGGACAGAACAAAAAAAAGTTAGGCTAAATTAGAGATGTTCTGCAAAATCAGGGATATTTGAGAGGTATGAGTTGTATAAATCCTCCTTACACAAGATGGAAATTAAAATATTTCTATTGCTTAGCTTAACTACATGTATAAGGCATGACAGAAAAAAAATTACAAGGAATCTAATATCACAACTTTTGGAATGTGATCCTTTTTCTCTTGTAAGAAATCTACAAACTGTAAATAAGCTGACCACTTTCAAGCTGAAGTTGTTAGTCTTGTTCCTGTCCATACTATTACTATTAACCAAGAATAGCTCTGGTGGTATAGATGGATAAAACCCCGAATACATCCCAGCTGACCTGGGTTTGATTAATGGCTTGGGTGACTGATAGAGTGGCAGGGATGGATGGGCTTGCCCATCCTGTGGGGGTGAGTGCTCATTGGTGATGCTCCCTAAGGGAAAGAGTGGTCCAAACAGGGGAGTTGCCCTTGGAAGTGACTGTTGAGTGTGTGTGGTGGGAGAAAGGAAAGTGTGTAAGGCATATAATGCAAAAACAACCTCTCCAGATGGAAGCACAGATGGCCGAGCCCCCAAGATGCACTTAAGATTTACTTCCAGTCCTAGCATTACCAGAAGAAGTCCTAGGGAATAAGAGAATGGCTGGTAGACCTAATATGGACATGAAGTACTGGGGGGAGCTGGTCCAGTATGAATGCAGTCCAAGGGGTCCAATAAATAAATAAATAAATAATAAAAAATAACATTAACTAAGAACTTAGTGATGATGAGGAGAACAAAGTCCATTTTCAGAAATTTATCTCTGAAACTACCTTCTCCATGGCCCTTGTATGAGAGGTAGGGGTGGGACTTTGTCTGGATAAATGAGTCCATTTATATTGCTTCAGAAAGACTTTGGCATCACTATATCATTTTGTTTATTTCTTCGTCTTTCAGCTTTTCCTGGTTAGGGGCCACCACAGCAGATCACCTGTCTGCTCATGACTGGCAGTGGAGTTTTATGGTGTTGAGTTGCCAGCCCAACACCCAACCTTCCACAGAAGGCACACACATGCACACACTCACAACTGGGGCCAATTTAGAGTATTCAATCCACCTACAGCATGTCTTTGGGATGTGGGAGGAAACTGGAGCACCCAGAGGAAACCCACGAGACCACAGTGAGGACATGCAGACTCTGCACAGAAGGCACCCCAGCTGAGGATCGAACCGGAAAACTTCTTGCTGTGAGGCAACAACGCTAACTGCTGCACCACCGCAGCTGCCCTACACCATTTTGTTTACTATCAAAGTAAATTTTAAGCTGTTTGACATTTCTACTATTATTTTCAAATTTTCTGTGACAATCTAACACATCTGGCATTCTTACTTAACTGTGGGACATTTTTTATTACTGTAAACATAGGTACAATGTACTGGCACCTCTGCCATGGTAGTGTGGTAGTGGTGTCTTCTCCTTTAATGAGAACCATGCATGCATCGCACACCAACACAAATGTAAAAATGCACAGAATTTATATTAGCCATTCCGAGAATGTGAGAGTGAGTGTGTGTATATATATATATATATATAAATATATATATATATATATATATAAATATATATATATATATATATATAAATATATATATATATATATATGTGTGTGTGTGTGTGTGTGTGTGTGAGAAGGTGTGTTTATGTGTGTGTGTTGCTGTGTGAGAGATTAGGGGTGTGCATGCATACCTCTCAACCTTTTAAATGCAAGAAATCTGGACAAATCCTGACCTAATGGGGGACAAAAATAGGGATAGATTTTAAATACTGCTCTTATAAACTTAGAGAGTTGCTAGAATAATAGCATTTGTGTTAATATGCATTTTCTGAAGGATATGAAGTCTGAAACTCAAGTGTATGCCATTATTTAGTGATTGGAGTCCTCAGATCTTCCCAGTGATTTGCCAGAAAACCACAAATTTTATGAGGAACAGTCCAAAATATGAGGGAAAATATGTACATGCTGTGAAAATCTGAACAGTTGAAAGGTATGTGTGTATTTTGCTGTGTGAGGGAGTTGTGTATGTGTGTGTGTGTGTGTGTGTGTGTGTGTGTGTGTGTGTGTGTGTGTGTGTGTGTGTGTGTGTGTGTGTGTGTGTGTTGCTGTGTGAGAAGTATGGTAAGTAATATTCTAGTTGGGGGGCAGGTTAGTCAATTAAATTGATCAGGCTTAACCCTGTAACTTGGTTACAGGAGACAAGAGCCTGAATCCTCTACACCAGCTACCAAACTACTGAAGGAATTGTGAGCTTCAGTGGAGACAAGGGCCTGAATCCTCTACACCAACTACTAGGCTGCTGACAGAATTTTGAGTTTGAGTTTGAGTTTCAGTACATTTTCAGGTAATTATGAGCTTCACTGCATTTTCAAGGGATTGAGTTTCAGTGCATTTTCATGGAATTTTAGTTTCAAGGGAAGAGCAATTTACTGTTGCTCATGCTAGTTCTGTTTTCAATGTGGAACTGTTTTGTTTAGCAAATGGCAGTCACTGTTTGTACTATAGAGTTTGAAAGCAGTGTTAGTAGCATAATTACTTGTTAATTTGTCAGTCATTCCCTACTGCAATATTACCAGCTTACCAATTTTTTTTAATGTAACACAATATAGCCAATTAATTTTTCAAGGGCAGCAGGCACTGAATTTGTAGATGAAACACTGAAATATAAAGTTGTTTGCTAGTAGCAACCTCTTCATTAGTTACATATCTCTTTAATGTGGAATTATTTTAATGACTTTTACTTCTGTGGAGATTGTGCTTATCAACTGATATTGTTGGAATGTAATGATAGAAGTTTAAGTGGCCTTTTGTAGTTGAAAATTTCTGTAACTGGTAGTTTTGTCATTATTGGTTCATACATTTTGTTTCATTGCTTACTGGAAGAATGTTCAACACTACAAATTTAAAACATATTCTAACAAGTGGTGCAGTATTATATAAGAAGCATAATTTAATACGATCAGGGAGATGATTCAAAGAATACATGCATGTATGGATGGCTCTAAAATGTGCACAAGGTACCTCTCAACTGTACAGATTTTGGAAGAATGTCCAGATTTTTGCCTCGTATTTTTGGTCTGTTTTTCATAAGTGTGATTTTCTGGCAAATAAGTGGCAAATCATTAAAGACTGAAGTTACAAAATAATGACAGACATTTGAGTTTCCGACTTCATACCCTTCAGAAAATACATGCTTATAGAAAACCTGTTATTCTATTAACTTTCTAAGTTTGTAAGAGCAACATTTAAAAATTGTCCCTAGTTTTGAGCCTTTATCCCACTTTTATAAATGCCTCTGTCCAGATTTCTTGCTCTAAGAAGTTGAGAAGTATGAAGGAGCCTATAGTTTGAAAACAGCTCCAAGGTAAACTTAATCTTCCACTGCCCAGATGTATTTTCTTTGAATGTGGGTATTAATGCTGTTTTAATGAATGTGAGCTTCAATGGCAGAGACGTTTACTATTCATGCTAAGTCTGTTTATAATTGTGAGACTGAATTGTTTTGCAAATGGTTATCGATGTTTGTGTTATTTTATTTCAGTATCTGTAATCATTGTAGAAGTTAAATAAGAAAACAGTATGCACACTGATAGGTTTGAGCTGTGTTTATGGTAAATGGGGAGAAATAGCCAAGTACTGGAACATTAGAATGGCTGGACAAGGGACTGCTTTGGGGGGGGGGGGTGCAGGACATTATATCTTTTTTACTTTTTATCCTAATTGTGGTGGTGCTGCAGTACCTCACAGTAAGATGCTGTCCGGTTCGATTCTCAGCTAGAGCGTCTTCTGCGTGGAGACATGCGTGAATGGGTGTACCTTCGTTGAAGGTTGTGCATCAGGGCTGGCAACTCGGCATGTAAAAATCAACTGCCAATCATTAGCAGACCGGAGTTCCGCTGTGGTGACCCCTAACCGGGAAAAGCCGAAAGACACAACAACAACAACCACTGATTGCTCATGGTATATCTGCAAGGTTTGTACCTAAATGTAGAGAATTTAAAATGTCCTTCGCCTCAAAACCCTGTCTTAATCTTCCTACCTTTCATTTCCTAGGTTACTTAGTTATTATTATTTCTGTCTGTATTGTATGCATATGCAAAATGTCATAAAGGGTGCATCTCTTGTGATTTATGGCCAACAGTTTCACAAATTGAAAAAATCATGGAACTTTTAGTCACTTTGCAAACTAATTAATTACAGTGTGTGTGTGTAATCAAAGATGGGAAGGTGAGAGGGCACTGGCACACCCCTTCAACAAGAACACAAATGAACAATTATATTAACTCAGGGATAATGCAGGTAAATTTTAAAATTATTGTCCATTATTATGCTTAATAATTTGCTGTGAGAAATTACTTCAGTTGTTGTATTATTAAGAGGGAAGATTGTATTTATTTTTTTCATGAAAGAGGATTTGGAGAAAAAATACGTTTTTTTTTTTTTTTTTTTTTTTTGGGTGGGTGACCCAAACACAACATATGTGCACCATCACTTTTTTGTTTACAAAAAAAAAAATACTACTTAGCTGAGACAGAACATCATCTTAGAAGATCATCAGAGATTTTAATTTAAGCATTACCAAAGAGAGGACAGCACACTTTTCTCTCCAATACATGAGAGGGTCAAAGCTGTTAAGACATTGAAAACAATATCCACAAAGTTACTAACTGTTTATTTAAGGATAGTAGATATTCTAAGTATCTGAAATCAGTACAAGAATCAGTTTATTAGTAGTATTTTTATTAAGCATATTTAGATGTTTGACTGTTAGATATCTGTGATTTGTAGTTAGTTTTCATCTGATTCCAAATTGCTTAAATTTGCTATCGGTCATGCATAATATCTGCCAAAAAAGGTAGCAAGGAAATATTTGGTAGATGAGATGATAGGACCTATTCAACAATATTTTATTTCCACAAATCTTTGTCTATTATAGAAGAATCCAACAATAGCTGTCAAGAACCATGAAGCTGAACTAGTTCCTGATAGGTAGTGCACCTGAAAAATAAGTCCTCTTTAACATCTCTTAGAAACAACATGTCTGCCAAGATTAGGATATATGTCCTCTGATCTCATTACATGATACCTGCTACTTAGCAGGTGGTAATGAACAATGAGATTCTGCAAGTAATTCAGCTTTATTGAACTGATGTCCTTTACTTCTTAAGTAGGAGCAAAGATGGAGATTTTGGATAGTGAGCATATGAGATGGGGCTTGCACAAAATTCTGTAGTAGTGATACTGAGTAAATAAGCACATCCAAAAGAGTTAGCTGGGCAGTTAAAGAAATATATTAATCTTAAGATATTATCTTAAAATGACAATATCTATCTATGTTGGGACAAATATGTACCAAGCACACAGGTAATCTGGCTAAAATAATGGAATTGACTGCTTGTACTCCTTCTTATCAGCCCTGACGCTTTGTTTCTGTAATATCTGCTATATTGCATTTGTTGTATTCCTTGTGATCATCAGCTTCCCTTTGTAGACAGGTGCACTTTCAAGTTACCCATTTCTAACATGTCAAAATGTCCATTTGCACTTCAAAGATATCTGGTGAATAACCTTTTTATTATATTTTTTATTCCACTGTCAGAGATAAGGCACAGTGCAAAATGATTAATTAAAAAGACACAGTACTAAATGATTAATTAAAGCTAGGTAGCAATCATATTTATAAATATCCTTTTGGGAATGTTATTGTAATGTGAGGAGCACCTACATTAAGGTGCAGCCCACAGTTAGTTGAGAATGGGTATGTCTGCAGATCAGGTGACATGTAATTATAAATGGAGTTATTAGAATGGAGGGGGAGTCCTGATCATAAAATGGAATCCTGAAATTTTTAACCAGCTGAGAATGTTGATATTTACAAATCAAACTATGACAGGTGAGCGTACGGAGTAACATTACAGGAATCAATGAATAGCCAAGGGCTGATTCAAAAGGATTAACTACAAGCAGGTGGTGCTTATGTTAATAAATGTTAGTGTCCACCCCCTGCAAACCCTAACACTGCCCTTTTCCCCCAACACTAACCCTACAACTTAATGTCATTAAAACCTTCCCATAACACTGCCACTACACAACATAGACTCAGACACACATTCT